>NC_044497.1:1702500-1927500 GCF_902362185.1 Chanos chanos | reverse complement strand
CTTAAATAGCCTATTCCTGATTTAATAGTCTGAATAGTTGTTTCAATTTGAATGAACTAAAAACTGAGTTACAGCAGGCTATGTATAAATGTAGCCTATATGTAAAGCCCAGTTTCAGAGCTATTGTTACTGATGTGTGGTTTTCGGAGAAAACTGATCACATTTTGTGTTTAGTGACCATTCATGGTTTCAGACAGACAGAAAACATGAGAACTATGAAATGTTCCACTCCCACTGTGGATTTATATGTTGTTTGGATAGGTTGTAATATTCAAAAGCATAACCCGTCCATATATAAGATACACTTGTAGATTTGCTTTTATTTTATAAGTGTAAGTGATATATTTAAACATGCACATTGACTGGGGAAAGGATCAAAACCCTTATGTTATTTTAGTTCCCCACTCTGGCTTCCACAGAAAGATGTAACTGAAGGCAAGATACTTCTTCATGTTCAACTGTCTTTTCTTTTTTTTTTGTGACAAACAGCCCTGTACTCACCATAATTATTTCACTGTGCTTAGACTGTCACCTGTAAGGACAGTTGCAGAGATGTAAATCATTTTCCTGGCTAAGCTAAGCTAAGCTAAGCTCCTGAGCTGTTCTGTTGATGCCAGCTAATTGACATGTCCACCTTGTTATCATCTGATTTTGTCTTCTGTTAAAATCTTTATCTCATGGACCAGAGATGGCAGGTGGCCTCACTGTTCTGTTGTAACTTTGAGAGAAAACATTGTCATTCAATAACAAAATGCATGCATCTCTTTCAGGGTAACAAAGAAATATCAGTCATGTATTTAGTAGTGGCATCCAATCATAAAATCACATTAATTGCATGTATTAATTAGATTAAACATGATCAAACACAGTATTTTTTTTTTCAAGAATTAAAATTCCTTTATTTATTGAATGTTCCATTCAGTTGTCAGTGTATGTTCAACTTTAAGAGGAAAAGAAGTCTCTCTCAGGTGCTGTTATTTGGTTGTCTTTAGAAATCTCAGGTGTTGTTATTTTGTTGTCTTGAGACTGCATTGTTAGCGAACAGTAGCACCCCTTGCTTGACATAATTTGACATCATTTGTTTGAGATGATTACTTAGTTTGTCTTTATTAGTGAACGATACATTGTCTTAAGTCAATATGGGTCCAGTGGAAGACTGATCTGATGTGTCAAACACATGAAATAAATTTGACACAAAAAACCCCACACATGACTTTTTCATTTGTTTGCTTTTTTATTTGGGTCAATCACTCAGACCTGTTTACAGCGCTCACCATCAGCTAGGCTTTCATAGTCACATGGGCTCTCATAGACTCTCTCTCTCTCTCTCTTTCCTCTCTCTCTTCTCTCTCTCTCTCTCTCTCTCCTCTCTCTCTCTCTCTCTCTCTCTCTTGCTCCCTCCTTCCTTCTCTCACAGTAGTTTCTCTTCATCCTTCTCCTTAGCCACTGTTGGATGAGGATGAGCTTCTCCGTGACCCTTCTGAAAAAACAGACAGGAACAGTTTGACAGTGTTAAGTTAATACACACAGATATATCTGATAAACGGTACACGTGGTGTTTATGCTTTGATGTAACAGCTACTGACGACAGATATGTTGAAAGACTGTCCAAACACAATGCTTGGATCAGACTCAATCCCTGATCTGAACTAGTCCAGGGCCTGGACGTTGGCTGATGAGCTGGGTAAGCTGTGTTTGAGCAGGGAGACGTCTAAACTGTGCAGTGATGTGAGGACTCAGGAACACTGCTCTCCCTCCGGTTGCTTGTCCATAGTCCCTGATATTCATCCATCTGTCTAACTATTGATATCATCATGGAAATAGCACTCTCCTCCAAACGTGTCACGTCACATGGCTGAGGATTATAGTGTGAAAGGATGCAGGGGCAGGTAATGGACTGTGCAGACCAGTTGGCACTCTGGCCCATTTATTGCTGGACCATGTGACCTTTGAGCAGAGCAGGTAAAGGGTTCTGTGTTAGGCCTTGGTATATACTGGTGTCAGTGCTGTGAATGCTAATGTGGATTGTGTTTTCTAGTTTACATCATCACTATGACAACCACCTGTAAAATGGGGGTGGGGGTTACATGGTGTTTAGTCTTTATGCTTTTTAGAGAGTGAAGAGTAGAATACAAAGTGAAAACACCATACTCTAATTAAATAAAATGGCCTAATTTAATCCTACAGTGTGGTCTCACTGCACTTGCTTTTTGGTCATTATATGAACAAAAGTGCAGCATGACCATCTTAAAAAAAGTATTTTGCCCTGGCAAAAATTCTCAAAAATAGTAAACAGTCAACTAAATTTGTATCTATTTAAGGTTCTGTGATTCCAAGATTTGGAGTATGATGATCAAAGCTCTAGAGCTTACTTGGCCACCTGAGACCCAGAGGCTTTGTTTGGGACTCCAACCAGCAGGGGGAGCCAGACCTCACCAGCCATTAGTAAAACAAAATGTCAACTGGCTTCTATGGAAGCTGCTATTAAAATACAACTTCTACTGCCGCCCAGAACTCCTAGCTCACATGCCATGGAAAACCTTTGTTAGACTGTAATAAGCAGATCATAATAAGCAGTCAGTCAGAAAGCTCCGTTTACAATTCATGTCACATCTGTTTGAAAGAGAATTCCTATTTGGAAGGCTGTTTGTTTAAGAGAGCTCAGACCATCACAGAATCTTTGTATGGATATTGAAACACACACACACACACACACACACACACACACACACAGAGAACATATTAGCACCTCTACCCCGTGCCTGATTAATTGGTATACATCTGATAATAGTTAATAACTGTTTTGAAAGAAAATGTCTGACATCATTCAAAACTTACCTCTCTCTTCCAACTGTTTTTCTCTCTCTTCCAACCGCTTTTCTCTCTCCTCTAGGTTCTTTTCTCTTTCTTCAAATCGTTTTTCTCTTTCATGCACATTCTTCTCTCTTCTATCGACATTTTTCTCTCTTTCATGCACATTCTTCTCCCTTCTATCGACATTTTTCTCTCTTTCATGCACATTCTTCTCTCTTCCATCGACATTTTTCTCTCTTTCATGCACATTCTTCTCTCTTCCATCGACATTTTTCTCTCTTTCATACACTTGCTTTTCTCTTCTTTCCATCTTCTAACATTTGACCAAAAGCATGGATGAGAAGAATTCTGTGATTAATCTTAAAGGTGGAAAATTAAGATATTGTTTTACAATATTTATAACACTTTATGTCAAGCACATACAGACAACTGTATGCACTGTATCCATGTTAAAATTTAATGCTGTAAAAAACAAATATATTTTCTGATTAAACAAGACAAAAGCCACTACATGTAGTAAATGTAAGTAATCTAATTCACAATTTGTTTCTCTGTCCTAACAGGACTAGAATATAGACAGCTCTGATACATACAGTTGACTACAGGAATTCAAACATAGACGAATACTGACGACATGTGTTGGTCTGTAGTAACTCAAAACAAAATAATAACTGTTTCTTTTGATCTACAGTAATTCATAACTATGTATTGTTAGTCTGTGTTGGTCTACAGTAATTCATAACTAAGTATTAACGGTCTGTGTTGGTCTATCATAATTCAAACATTGCTAGTGTGTGGCCAACACAAATGGTTGATAATGATGTTGTAAGGAAACTATCGACCAATGCAGTAGGCTGATACAGATAGTGTTACAGTCTATTGACCAATACAGGTAGGTGATACCATGCTGATACCAGTACTGTTAAAAGCTATAAGTTGAAATAGACAGTTTTTTACACTATTTTGAGGCTTGAAAAACGTGTGACCACGCATGTATGAGTGAGTGACTCGTACAACCACGGGTAACGATAAATTCTATCAGATTATGTTTGAATATTAAAAGTAAATATATTGTATAATACACTCAGCTGCTGAGTCAGCATCTAAACTGAAAAACATGGGATGTTCTTTTCCAGATGGAAAATTAAATTTATTATGCAAAATGTTCTTGGTGAGCAAAATGTTGTTGAAAAAGAACAGCCCTGGGTCTCTGACTGGTGTTGATTGCATCATCACAAAATGAAAGCAATGAAGGAAGGAAAAAAAAATCAGCTATTAAGTTTCATGTGTATGAGCAGTGTTCATTCTATAATGTTTATGTGTATGAGCAGTGTTCATTCTATTCTGTTCTATTCTATTCTATTCTGTTCTATTCTATTCTATTCTAGCAATGTTATGGTCTATAATGTTTATGTGTATGAGCAGTGTTCATTCTATAATGTTTATGTGTATGAGCAGTGTTCATTCTATTCTATTCTATTCTATTCTATTCTATTCTATTCTATTCTAGCAATGTTATGGTCTATAATGTTTATGTGTATGAACAGTGTTTATTCTGTTCTATTCAAACAATGTTATGGTCTATAATGTTTGTAAAAGGGAAAAAAGGACAGCCAGTTATACATTTTGGTTGAGAGTTGTGATTTTTGCCATATAATTTAGGACTGTATTTTTCCCTCACTTGGAAGGGTCAAAAGTAGATAAAAGCGTTTGCTAAACAAATAAATGCAAACTGGTTTAGGAACATATCATTTATACAGTTTCAGTTGACCATTTGATGAAATCTGACATGATTGTGAAACAAAAACATCATGAATAATATGTTTAATACTGATGTTTTTCCAAACCTCAGTATTTTTCATGACATAAGATATAATGACATTGAATCAGTGATGGTGATATATCTTTGTTGTACTATACATTCATTCAAGCTACATATGAATACAGTTTTCTAATCCAATAAAGAATATACACACTTACCACTTCACCAGCACACTGTTTGTACTGTGTCACTAACCACGACATGTGATACTCTGGTTAAAATATTAACTTGCCTAGTTTTTATGATTAGTCAGAGTCCATTATGGTTTCTGCCTGTACAGCCTCTTACCTGAATCAAATTGCCAAACCCTTTCTGGTCCAAGTAAATAAATGTGGTTTTAAACAGTCATGTAACCACAGTAGCTATAATTGCCAGGTTTATGTCTGTGTGAAATAAGGAACATGCTATTTGGTGATGTAATAATAATGCTCCATTTTTTTTATTTTGTATCTGGTGTTTACAGATGGTAGGGTTTGATCTGAACCTTGTTCATTATATAGCTACATTACTTTAAAGATCATTCCTTGCTGTGACAGCCCAATCAAACTCAATGAAAAATAGATGCTGTAGTTCTCTGACATGCTTTGCTGAGTTCCTTGTTAACAGTGTTCAGTATTACATACTGAATGATCTTGAAACACTATTTTTTCTAAATTGGAAAAACTGATGTTGATTCCCAATGCAAATAAGGGAAAATAAAGTACATCACTCTTAGACAGTAAAAAGGGCTGATATTGAACATATTGATGAATGACAGATAATAAGCATTAAATTCTACAATCTGCCTGTAAAACATTGTATTCTACCTCAGCCTCCCGGAATCTATGACAGCCTAGAGATGCATCAGGGCTTTGTGGATAAATTATCCATAAGGAATCTACTCCAGCCTGGAGAAATAAAAATGATTACCCTCTTTGGTATTGACTTCTCTTTCTCTCTTCCTGGTTGCCTTTTACTCCAACTGTTGCATTTCTCTCTTTCTTTATCTTCCTTTTGTTATTCCTTCAGTTGTTTTTCTCTTTCTGCTGGTCTTATTTAACTAGTTCCAATTTGTTTGGTCTCTTCCAGTTTTCATTCTTCCCCGGAGACATTCTGTAAAAGAGACCATCAAAAGCAGATACGGGACAAAACTTCTCATGTATTTCATCAAGAGAGATGAACATCATGCGTCCAGAACCACAACAACAGGTAGCTCGGGTTTCTCTTCATTCACGTGCAAGTCTTCCATCTTTTACGAAAGATTTCTACGGAAAGGAACTTTCAAAGAAAACAAAAAAAAGAGAAAACAAAATGCCACCAAAGAAAAGTTGTGTACTTATGGATGAGAACGTAGAGGAAATAAAGAAATCACTTTACTTTATGTCGGAAGAGGTGGCAACTATCTCTAAACAGCAGAAAATGATAATGGCTTGGGGGGGGTATGGCTGGTATAACTTAAGAGGAATATTGCATTTGAAAAAAGGTTGTGTTCATACCAATCTTAAGAGTATGTGTATTTCAATGTGTGGAGTAGATTTGTGGAATGGTCTTGTTGTGGAACTCAAAAAGAGTAAAAAATATTAAACGGTTTAAGAGGACATACAAAGAATTAGTTTTTGAGAGTGTCAGGAAATCACCAGGGGAACTGGACACAAGTGCAGACACCAGATTTATTAACAGACTGTAGGCATCAGGTTTGTACACATGTCAGAAAAGATTAACACAAAACAGGAATAGGCAGGTATAACACAGGACTGAGGACAGCAAACAAACAGGATACAAACAACATAGGGACTATTAGAAAGCGAACTGGTTCAATCAGAGGTATTGACAACAAACGCTTAGCGTACACCGTGGCAAGTGTAGACTTCGCACTGAGTGAGTGAAACAGAGGTGAATATATAGGGGAGTAAATGAGAGCGTGAAAACAGGTGCGAGAGATGAAGAGTGAACACACCTGTGATTAGTAAGCCAGTGACTCTGACCGCTGAATGGCTGGAGTCGGCGGGGGACGAGACGAGGTCGCTACAGAGACGTACAGGGATGAGGAGGGGGCCTTGTCTGTATCAAGAAGGTGACGCTCACTGATGATGATGATGTTGCTATTGTTTCCTGTTTTCTTTCTGTGAGTGTTGGGGCATGCCTGAAAGGCACCTGCACATTGATTATGTATGTATAATGAGGATTAACACTGAGGTAACTATTTAAGTTGTGTATGATGGACACTGGGTTGGATAGTTGGACTAGTTATGATAAGCATGATGTACATTGATTAAGCAGAGAAAAGGGGTATGACCAGATAAGTTATTTACTTCTTCCAACTCCTTTTTGGACATGCAATATTTATTTTGTTTATTCTATTTTATTTATTGATTGTTTTGTTCGTTCTTCTACTCCCTACCTCCAAAGTCAAGATGTGAAGCATATTGAAGGTGAGTCAGCAGCCATTTATCATTCTTGTAAGGAAACTGTTTTTGCTGCTCACTCAGGTGTACAACAAGGAAATGAAGCCTGTGAGAACATGCTGAAGGTATCCCTGGTCAATGGACCCCATCCCTTGCTGAAGTGTCACACCCTGACTACCTGTATCGACTGGGAAACCAAAACTTACGGGCACACATTTTTCATGCCAAAAGGAATGAGGTACAAAAATGAACTGAACTTAGAGGAGAACAAAGATGAGGACGAGGGGTCCACGTCCACAAGAGATGCAACAGCAACCACAAGGGCAATGACAACATAGCATTAGGGGAAGAATCTGTTACGTGTGCAGGTGCTATGGACACTTAGCCCGTGACTGCCCAACGGAACAAAGACAGAGAGACCAAACATCAGCCGCGCCTGACCAGTGGACACGTGCACCACCAGACATTTCTTATAGATAGCCTTTAGATCTAGTAAAAGAACAGTTACTTATAGCCATTGTTGAGTGCCCTCACTCACCCTGCAACACCCCACATTACTAGAAACAAACAAACAAACAAACAAAAAAAAACAACAAGAGAACAACAACAGCAACAAAAAAAACTTTTATTATTTTGGATTATTATTGTCATTTGTCTCCTAAATTATGTCCTCAAGTGATAAACCAATACTTATAAAGCTAATACTTGTGGAAGACTGAACTGGTTATGATGGTATTCTAACTGCTGTGCTTTGTTCTTTAACATTGTTACACTTTGTTTTCCTGGTGTTTCCTTATTATTAAGGCCCAGATGTAAAAACAAATAGATTAATTAATTAATTAATAATTATACTACTACAACTACTGCTACTACTACTACTAATAATAATAATACGAATGGTAGTTGGAGACCTCAGAGCAATAAGGATGCTGTTCAATATCTTGTTTCAACTATCCCAAATGTTGTAACTCTTATGCCTAATGAGCAGGCCCACAAAACTGATACAGTATCATTACTGTGTTTTCTGTCTGAAAATGGTCACAAGGAACCAAAAAACAAATTGCAATTGGTGTCAAAATTATGTTATTTAGGTGATATTATAAGTCCAGAGGGGTGCAAATTAGGCCCAGAACGTATTGAAACAATCTTGAACGTTCCAAAACCACAAACCAAACAGCAAATGATGTCCTTTTTGGGGTTAATGGCTACTGTGTACACTAATTCTCAATACGCGTTTAATGTTTGTCACAACTTCCACGCTCTGTGGAAAAATCGTGGATTTCTTACTTCCACAGGAAAACATATTAACCACAAGTCACTCGATGAAAACTTTCTTACTGCTCTCTTATTACTACTCTTTGCTGCTGTGTGTGAAGGTGCAGACCCACTAATCCTGTTTTTCAAGCAGCTGATAAGACAGAGCTTGCTTTCTGGGCTAAGAAGAGCTGCATTCTTAACTCCTCTGGTGTGTGTGTGTGTTTACTCCCCATACTCCCACACTCTTCTCATTCCTGGCAAAATTGACCCATGGCCCTGATCATATGTCAAAAGGGGGGATGCTGAGCCTTTAAATTTTTGTACAAAATGTGTAAAATGTGCCACTACTGGTATCAACTATGCTGGGCTGAACCATTCCAAGTGTGGCTGACCACACCAACCGCAATCAGAGTAGCTGAGAGGGACACCTGGAATCCAGCCTCCCAGTGCAAACTGTTCCCTAAAGATTAGAGTAGCATTCAGAGAACCACTCCTGGTGGTAGGAGTCATCATCTTGCTCCTGCAAACCCCATTGATCTACTGGTTGACGGATGGGACCGAATTTAGTGCCCAGCCAACAGCACCAATGCTGGGCCAGAGGAGTCGTCCCCAAGAAGAAGATGATGACAGGCTTTAAGTAGGCGACATGAAATTCATCGCTACCGAGTGAAGTGCTAGTAACCGCTCAATAAAGTAATAAAGACAATAAAGTACTTCTTCTTGACCTGTACAGCCGTAGCTATAAAAGGAAAAGTGCCCCTTAACTATCTTCATGATGTATTCATATAATTGGGATCTGTGCTTGCTTTAACACTGTATACTGCAACACTGTATCTGTGTGTTGGAACAGAGAGCATTTATCAGGAAGAAGACCTCTGAATGAATTGTGTGTCTGTACCAGTTTGTCTTAATGTATAATGGCCCTGCACTCCTTAACTCCAGTGAGAACTGTGCTTCATCTCTGAGGTGTGCTTCTCCCATGCACATAAAATAAAGAAGAAATGATTCATCACTTCTGAAGTTTGTTGTCTCTGACACTTAGCAAACTCTCCACACAGAAAACTCCAAATTTCCCTTACAGTGTGTGTGTGTCTGTGTGTAGGCCCACCAAGTTATGTTATGAGTGAATCTCATTTAGTGTTTTAAAATGGTTTCCATAATTTCATAATGAATTACATTTTTTATGGAAGTAAGGTGAGAGAATAGAAGGCTGTAGAACTATAGGAATAACAAAGCCTGCTTTTTTGAAAAAATTGTTTTGTTGTTTATCCATTTGTCTCTTAATTTTTTTTTAATCTCCCCTACTACAAATCTCTTTATGTATGTGTTTGTTTATTTAATTTTTTGTTGGAAAAAAACATTACAAGTCACACTGATTTGTTTATTTTGAATCTTACCTTTAATTAACAGTTCTGGCAAATTCTGATTAGATTAGACCGCATTGTATACACACACATACACATATATACACATCATAATTAGAAGAAAGTAATATAGTTAATATTACAGCATTATTTTATAGTATTATAAGGCAGTATTTTAGCTACATATGGAGTGTAATATGAAGTATTAACCACATCAATGAGCCCAGGGCTCCTCACCTCCTTGATTAGATTGCATGTGCACATATTATAAATAGAAGAAAGCAATACATACAGCATATATATACACACACACACACACACACACACATATATATATATATACACATACTAGAGGTGTACAGAGACGTCATTATTTGTGTCTGTATCTGTTCAACCAACAAAATATCTGTCTCTGTATCTGTATTCCTATAGTAGACCGAAAGTGGGCGTGGTTTATACCGTAAGTCACGTTAAATCGAGCAAATGTATTTTCTAACCTAATATTCATTGGCAATGCAATTTTTGTGCCTTTGAAACATTAAACTGATTTAATATTGGCATATAATTAGTTATGAAATATATATCCATATCATCATACTGTATTTTTCATCTCTCTTTCTCTTTTTTTTGGTTTATTTTTATTTTTAACTAAACTAAGTTTTATGAACCGTCTGAACCTCTCCCCCATATTCTTATTTGCACTGGAAATGGAAACTATTCACAGAAAAGAAATATAGAAAAATATCCTTCAGTTGAAGGGAATAATCTTAAATTCCAATGATGCTGCGTTCTCGATTCTTGATGGGTAAACCTTACTGCAGTTAGCTATGGAAATGTGATTTACTACTTACAACAGTAATTTGCGCTGACTTGTTGGGGGCGACCACATAATACAGGGATCAGTTTTCAGTAATCTGTTGTAAATGAAACGACTTCCGACTGTTTTTTAGTGGAGGAAATTAACACAAACAGCCAGACACTACAGGTTGCGGAGGTAAACCAGCCACCACACCATGCTTTTGTCTCGCTTGCTACTGCACCTGACTCGGTGGGGGCGACAACAGGTGATCATTTTTCAATAAGGTGTAGTAAATGAAACGACTAGTTAGTGAAATCGAGACCCTATACTGCAAACAAAATATGCATTTTTATCTTGTGGCCATCTATAATGATATGAATCGATTTGAAGAAACATAATTGCTGATGCACAGACATGCCAATCATGTTTTTTTCCAGAATAATAACGAGCAACCTTGGGTAGAAGAAATATCTGTTTCCATCACGTTATTTGTGTTTTCCCAAATAACGTATTCGGATTCGGGTACGTCCCTAACACACACACACACACACACACACATACACACACACACACACACACATTTTAGACGTTTACATCCCTGACTATCTCAGGCAATCTGAATTGTTATTAAACTCTTCATATTAAGCCAGGCATTCCTGTCTACTTTACAGCTGCTAACTACACATAAGCTGTATTTAATTCTTTCTTTAATTTGGTCTTCCCAAAGTTCAAATGTTGACCCATGTAACCTCTAAAAACAACAGACTGTCAAATTTGACTGGATTTGGCATAGTTATTCCTCCAAGCAAAATTTTTTTGGTTGTGTTGATCCTGGATGTGCTGAGGAGAACAGACTGATTAAATAGACGTATTTATATAGTGTAAAAGCCATCCTGACGAGTGTCTCCTCACCCACAAAGTCAGTGTCGAACATACACTGTGAACGCTCACCTGTTTCCTGTGTCTGTCTATCTCCTCTCTGTGTCTTTCCTCCTGTCTCTCTCTCTCTTGTTTCAGTGTTTCTATCAGTCTATCTTTCTCTGCCTCTGCCTCTTTCATTCTCTCAAGTTCTCTGCTCTTCTCTTCTATAATCTCTTTCATTCTTTTTATCTCTCCATCTCTCTGCTCCAGCTGCCTGTTAAATTCATTCCTCATCTTTGTGGCTGAGATACTGAGGCTGCTGTGTAGTTCAGGCAGGATGATTTTCATGAGGTTTCTCTCAGCTTCAGCCTTGGCCTCCATCTCATAGTTTTCTCTGATTTCCTCCAACTCTCTTCTGTGTTTCTCCTCTTTTTCTCTTTTCTCTCTCTCCATCTCCTCTCTCAGCCTCTCTTGCTCTTTCTCTATTTCTTTCCTGTACTCTGACTCCTCTTTCAGTTTCATCTCCAGTTCTTTCCTTCTCTCCTCATTCCTTTCATTCTCTAGCTCTATTTCTAAATCATTTATCCTTTTCTCTAAGACAACAATCTTCTCCTCTTTTTCCTGAAGCTCTCCTTCCATCTGCTTTAGCGAGTCCTGCAACTCCCTTTCCAGCTTCTCCCTAATTTCTCTCTCCTGTCTTTCTCTCCTCTCCTCTCTCTCCTTCTGAATCTTTCTCTCTATCTCTTTCAGGTGGTTCTCTGCTATTAGGTAAGTTTCACTGCTGTAGAATTTCTCTCTGTTTTTTGACATCATCTCCTCAATCTTCTCCAGCAGTTTTCTGACCTCAGTGCCTTTTGCCATGTCATTGATGTTTAGAAGGTGACATCTGTTCCTGGATTTGTCTAATAGCTGTTGAAGTGCTTGACTTCTTGCCTTCAGCAAGTCTTCCAGATTCTTCCCAACTATTCCTTCAGCATTGATGAACAGGATCATAGTGTGCCCCCAAAAGGACTCTCCAAAAATGTCCTCCATTCTCTCCAGAAGCCTGCTGTCCTCTCCGTCAGATGGTTCCAGTGGACAGACCAGGAGGAAGGTGTGGGGTCCTGGGGCAGACAGATGGACACAGAGCCCCACGTCCTTCCTCATCTCCTCCTGAGAGAGTCCAGGACTCAACCAGTCAGGAGTGTCCACCACCACCAGCTGTCTCCCAGCCACCTCCCCCTGTCTGCTCTCACTGTGCTGGGTCTCTGTGGATGTAGCAGCCTGGATCCCAAACTCCTCTCTGCCCAGGATGGTGTTTCCTGCTGCCCACTTCACTGTCTCACTCAGCCCCAGTAGCACCAGCCTCAGCTCAGGAGATACTGGCAGGTTTAAACTGGGGCTTTCTCCTCCCACTGCAAATAATCACAAATAATCTCTGAGGTTCTGTTAAACACAAAGTCTTTATGTATACTAATATTCACAGCCTTCAAACTTCAATCACAGCATGTAACATCCAAATGTTTTACATTTTGAATGTCAAAAAATGAAATTACAGATTAAATTGTGCAATATTTTCATAAATAGTATGAGCATTTTTAATTTTTAAAATGTATTCAACTGCAGTTAGTGTTTGGCACTGAACATGCACAAATCAACACAAATCACACCAATCAACTTACTCTGTGGAGGAAGGAGATCAATGCTCTTCCTTCTCCTGAGTGGAGTTGTGTCAGCTGGTCCTAAACACAATACACAGTTCATTAACACTGGTTCTGATCTGAGGTGACACATTTAACAAACATGAAAATGAGGAAGACACAGGAATTACTCTGTCATGTCTGGATTTAGACAACAACATTCTTAACATAACATTGAAATTACCCAGCACCCTATATGATTTAAAACGAATTCACTAGCAAGCTGACTTCATTTCTGCTTCTATCATGGCTGTTGCAAACTCTAGAGGTTGATACTCTATCCACTTAACTGCAGCATAAGTTTAACAATGTTGCCTTGGTTACCTGGCCGTAGCTGAATATCTTGGACAGTCAGCTGACAGCATAATTAATAAGGATGGAATAGCCCGAGAAACACCAATTTATTTTCTCCTACAACAGAACTGATGTTGGATATTTCTGTGAAGATTAGATCTTTGTGCTTCACCACACGACCTGTGTAGCATTCTGATGAACTCAGTGCTTATAAACTCTCATTAGAGTGATGCTCTCTCTATAAAATAACTCTGTGAAAAAGATCAAGACTCACTCTGAACGACACATCATGATCTATAGCATAGCTCTTATTGGAGAATTGGGATGTGCATGGATTGTGCTTGTTACTGTACTATTTCTCGTGCATTTAGTCAGACTGTGAGTTTCATCAGGTTGTGTCAGCAGAGGACTAGTTGGGTGTATTCTTCTAATTGTCATGAATAGCTGAATAGTAAGTCACTGAGTAGTTCCAAATAAACACGGCGTGACGCACACTCCTGAAGTGGTACTGAAACATATAGTAAAAATCATGTATAATATGGAAATCTGGACTATTACTGGTACACAGCAACAAAGAGGAAAAGGAGGTCAAAAAACAGAGTCATGGTTACACATGGTTTTATACTTATTAATCTCCCAAATCATTTTATAACCTCACTTTTAAAATGATGTCAGTGGTTTTTTGTTGGATTTTGATTAGAAACAGCTGAGATACAGATTACATCTTCTGACAAATCCACACAGTCCATTACTCTACATGCTGTTAGTCAATAAGTCGATAACAGTCAGTCAATAATACAGTTATTCAACAATACAGTCAGTCAATAATACAGTAAGTCAATAATACAGTAATTCAGCAATACAGTCAGTCAATAATACAGTCAGTCAATAATACAGTAATTCAACAATACAGTCAGTCAATAATACAGTAATTCAACAATACAGTCAGTCAGTAATACAGTCAGTCAATAATACAGTCAGTCAATAATGCACTTTGTCAGATTGAACAAAGATGCTTTAGACAGAATCATCCTTCAGTCAGAGGTTCATCAATAGGATTAGATGATATACTGTATGAGTCTATTTTCAGTCTGCTTTTCACACAGGGATTTCTTCTTGTTTCTTTCATTACATTACAATAACTGTCCAACTCAGAGTGAATCAAAATGAAGAGAAATGCATATGATTTATATGTGAGATATGTATCTATTAAACAGGACAGTGAGTGAGAATCAGGATTATCAGTAATGAATGAGCAGTAGAGTGTTCATCATGGTCCTGACTTTCCTATAGATATGAGCACTACTGAATCCGTCCCTGTTTCACACCACCTACTGAAAACTCATCTTTTAAAATTGTTTCCCAATTTCAGCTGCCCCTAATTACTACAACACTGCTTTTGTTTTAAGATACTCCTTATAAAAATATTACTGACACTTTTAATGGGAAAGTTCTAAATTTAAGGCACCGTCACAGCCTGCACCTCCACTTTGGACTCTTGTTTTGTTCTGTCGTTGTGCTCCTGTTCTGTCTGTCTCCACCCCTCACCTGTTCCTGTTTGTCTCATTTATTAACCTCGTTAATTTGTACCAATCATGTTTTGCCCTGTTTAGTTCTCCCTCTGTATTTAAGCCCTAGTGTTTGCCTTGTCCTTTGTCTATCGTTGTTTGTGTTTTGAACACACTGGAGGAGGACTGATGCTTGTCAGGGACCAGATCAAATGATTCTGTTGAGAAATTCCAATAATTTCTCATTAATAAACATACACACTTAAATACGAACAGTTACTCGTGCATTATTAAAAAAAAAAAGATAAAATCAAAGGACTGTTTATTTGTTTAGAGAGTATTCTATAAATAAATTGTTGTGTCTGTTTTTTTCAGACATGATGAATCTCATGTTGGAGTCCAGACACCATTTAAATACTCGGAAACTGTTCACTGTAGATAGCAAAATGTAAAGAAATAGTAAGAACTTAGAAATACCCAGTGTCTCAGTGTAAGGAAGTTTACCATATACTAGAAAAGGACACAGAAACAATAACAGACCCTTGGTCTAATTCTCAGTGTTTGAAAGACAATGTTGATGTTTTCCATGTAGTTAGACATACCAGGGAGCAGATTTGCAGGATCTGTGCAAATCTCTAATATTCATATTCATATTACTATTCAACTTTTATTTTGCATGTTGCTCAGCACCTAAACATTATGTTGCTGGTTTAGTACTAATACACAGCTAGACCTCATTTTGTCTATAGACAAAACCTGAAGTCTTTAGGCTATGGATTCTACGTGATCCAGGGAATATTTAACAGAGGTGTTGGTCTGTGATGACATGATAGACCCACACAATTGCTTCAGACTGACAGCAATACATTTAATCTGTGAATGTGTATGTCTGTATTTACACATCATCATCCATGTACAAACACACACACAGGTACATTTTTGTTTTAAATTGGAATAAATGTAAACAATTGGCACACACCTGTTTGTTAGGCTCACCAATGACTAACAGCAGAATAATTTTGCTGGACACAATTACAGATGGCAATAGGCAGTCTGCCCCTGGCCGGGACACATGTAAAATTTAAATGCACAAAAGAAAAGAAAACACACACAGCCACAAAACACGTAGCCAAAACCACACACCAGATAAATTCAGATGCACACTTGAAAATAAGAGATTATTACTTCAACTGGACCCTATCTGAACTGGTGTCAGCCAGTCAAATAGATACAGTACCACTTAACAGGGTAACACTGACCAGATAATAAAACACAGGGACAATTGAGATTCAAGGCACAGAAAGACAAGACACACGTGATTTGATCAGTAGCTGTTACACATCACAACAGACCAACGCCATTACAAACATGGAGCACCAACGACAGCAATTATGGCAACACTAAGGCTGCTAAAATGTTAGGCCTAACCACCACAAACCGTAAACAATAAAGGTGTAACAGTTCTGAAACCGAGACCAAAACCGCGATACAAACATTCATGAACTTATGTTCTGGAAGACAGGGTTTCCAGTGAACTATAGTAGCACAGCAGCAATGGGCAAAGACAAATGGATAAGATGAAGGCAGCGTGCCGGCATTGTTCAACTGAAATCGGGAATGTTGATGGCAGAAGGCTACTTCGAACATAATCAATCATTTGGGACGGCATCATCCAAATGTGAATATCACCAGTACAAGGAAAAAACAGAGTGGTGAGTAAATTGGAAATTATGGCCAGTTTGCCACTGTTTACAAGTTTGTACAAGTTTATAAGTTTACGAGTAAATTCATAATATATGAAAATAAATTTCATATCTCCCATGTCCTTTTTCACTGTACTGAAATCATACAGAACCTTAATTTCAAAACCGAGGTACATACTGAACCGTGACTTCCGCGTATCGTTACATGCCCTAGTAAACAAGGGGCCAACCAGACCAGACCAGAAAGGGGGTTTTGGGCCTTCCCCAGTTAAATACTGCACTAGACGGGCTGACATCCAGTCCAGAACAAAGGAAGAAGCACAAAAAAAACCCCCAGACAGTCACCGCAGTAATAAACTAGCATTCACACTGTGAATTTCAAAGCCAGTGAATGCCCCAGCCTATTCCATTTTGCCCCAGCTGTAGATACATTACAGCATTCACTATTTTAGCCACCTGATAATACACTACACTGTACTATATAAATGTCAGTGTTGCTTCTACCTACTAACATCAGAATGAATAATACAATACAGTGATTAAAAGAGAACACCAGTGCTAACACCAGTTACTGAGTCCAGAGAGAACCACGATAGTGCTGAGAAATTTGAAGAAACTACAGATACTACCACCACTGCTGAGGCAGACCATGCATCATTAGCACTCACAAGGAATTTGAAGAAACTAGAAATATTATAACCGCTACTCTGGTCTGAGCAAGCAGCGTTACCACTAAGAATTTAAAGAAACTATCAGTGTTTTGGATATGCATAAACTTTGTTCACACACGATACTATCAGCCACGCAGCAGTGGGAGGTCTAATACATCACAGGTGGGAAAAACTGTGGCCTAACGCTGTTGTCGCAGCAATCCTACAATTAAAACACCATTTAAGAGAGAGAAAGAAAAACAATCCTGCCAAACATAGAATGCGCAGCCATTTATTTTTAAAGGAAAAATCAGTAGCTCATACCTTTTTGCTCTTGCAAGGCAAATCTTACACATAACCCCAGAAAAAGCCAAATGGTTCAGGATCAAAAATGCAGCAAATGAAACATGAGTTTAAGTGCTTGATTAAATCTCTGTATGTGAATCGCTCCACTAATCCATGATGTTCATGTGATAATCCAACAGACCATGCATACTCATGCATTCGGATAATACAGGCGGCGTCAGTCAGGTGTGTTTATTATTCGGTGACCCATAACACCTGTTTTAGCTTCTTAACCGTTAGACCAGTACTCCAGGTGAGGGAATGACCAATACACCCTATCAGACCAGTGCTCCCGATGAGGAGCAGAAACCATGATTGATAACTGATGACAGACATGTCAGAGCCTGCCGACTCCACCCCATGCTAAATAAGGACTCTTGCTACCATATAAGAACTTCCTATGCTTATCACGGACATCTATTGGTGCTGGTAGTTTCTGTGTAATTGTGTAATCTGTATAATACTAAGTGATTAGCAGAAGTAGCCCTGAGGACATGGTGAGAGTGTATGTGGAACATCTATGGCTGGAGCCTCTTTGTGTTTGGAAACTGAAATGTCTGAGGATGGTGATCTGTGTTTGACTGTGGAAAAGAACTGTGGACCAACATCACTGGACTGGATCAAATTCTTCTCCCTGACTTGGCTCATTTTTTAGTGTTTCACATGGTATCAGCACTATTTCACAGAACTTTTTACGATCAAAGGCACAAAAACACCAATAAATGTGTCTGAAATTAGCAGCAAATGTTACAAAAAGTTGGTGTGTTTGTGTTTAGAAAGCTTTTCTTTAAACAATGAAGGAGAAACTGTATATTAATGCAATAAGTGTGCTTTTTTTTATAAGATGTAAGCGTAAGACATTTTATGTTTTAATTCATTCATATTTTTTCTTTATGTTTATAAATATAAATGAAGAGAAATATGTGAGGGACTGTATGTTTTTGATAAGCTGTATTGGGGGTTGATGTAATTCCTTAATTCATGTGTATACGCTTGTAGCAGGAAAGGCTCCCATGGGACTCTGAGCAAAAAGGGTAAAAAATGAAGGTGTTTATTTTTTGCACTGCACACGCCAACAGAAATAAATCGAAACAAAATTTTTCTGTCAGAAGAAAATCTGAAGTTACGATATTCGACTACGGTAAGAAAAAAGTTTGGTCCACCATCAAAACCCCAAAACAAGCCCATTAAAGCCGGACTTAATGAACGAATACGTGTGAAGTGGACCTGTCTTCACGTGACAGTATTCTAAATATTAGATGCTAATGCTACTGTTCCCTGTGAGCTTTATACAAAATATAAACGACTTAATCACACATACACATCTAAATGCTTTGGCTCCAGTAGAATATATCAGATTAATCTACTGAATATGAATGAATGATGATGTTGAATGAAATTCATGTCAACAGTGTCAACAGTGAGTTTTTCATTATGTCATAAATACAGAACACTTACCATAGACCTGCAAGTGAGCCTGTAATGCTGACCTCTGACCCTCTCCACAGATGACCTCACACCTGTACTCTCCTCCATCAGTCCTCTGAACATCTCTCAGTGTCAGAGACACATTTCCTCTCTGGAGTTCCTCCATGATCAGACTCACTCTGCCCTCATAGCCCCTCCCCTCTCTCACCTCTCCATTCTTATACTGGTAAAAACACTCTGTCCTCTTAAACCACCTGATCTCCATGGTAACAGCACTGGTTTTGGGAGACAGGTAACAGGGCAGAGTGACATCACAACCCACAGATGCTCTTTGGCAATTAGAACTGTAATAATGTGGGAAAAAGCCACCCACTCCTTCCAATCTTGAGACAAGAACAAGTGTATCTGTGGAGGAACAAAGAGAGATATTTCTCATTAAAACACACACACACACACACACACACACACACACACACACAGCCTGAATACAAGCATTAACTTACTCATTGAAAGGTAAAAATGGCATCCAGGCCAGTAGAGAAAATCCATAGTTTGCTTAATTGTTATTTTGTTGTTACAGGCATAGGCGTCATTTACGCTGGGGACGCTGGGGACATGTCCCCACCACTTTTTGAAAGCCTTTAGTTAGTTGAATCTAATAATGAATAAAACTACGTTGATACATTGTCCTATCATGTCATTAAGAGAGAGACCCAACATGTTTACCGATCGGTAAATCTAAATCGAAACATTTACGTAGCTGCTGTGCACTCTATTACGTATGACGCATGTGCGTTCTTAAAACGCACTCATTCAGACGTAGTTTTGGTTAATTATGAATTAGCAATTAAAAGAAAACATGTATAAAGATTGATTCCTTAGGTTACCACAAATCCTATTTGATTTTTCTTCAGTAAACGTGATTTTGTATGTCAGTTTCCTCCGATGATGTTTCTTCAAGTGGTGTTTCGTAACAAGATTCGTAACACAGTGCACAGTTAAGCTATATTTTCAGTAATGTGCTGCAATATGGCTTGGAGTAGCGATGCATAGGTTTAACACGGTCGGTCTCATTATTTGGGAAAACATGCATAGGTGGTGTGTTTAACAGACATAGGCTAACTTAGACATGTCGCTTATGTGGCTTTCAAAAACCTTTTTATTGTTTTACATGACAGTGACTTTAGGGCTGCCCTTTAAAAGTCGATGAGTAGAATCATCAGTCGGAGACGCGTCAGTCGACTGAGATTCTTCAAGTCTAGCAGTCTTTTATGTGTGTGTGTATCAGTCAGTTTGCATTACAATAACAGGACAAAACAGACAGAAATTTACAAAACGCACAGATATGACATTTCAGTGAGGAATTATGAAAAACGGGAATAATAAATACATTTTTATATTCTTGCAAAAAATATATATATATATCCACGTGACTACATGTGCTGATAGTTAACTGGTGAGAGAAACTGAAACCTGAAGTGGAGTGGTTGGTAAACTAACGATGTACCGCGGCATTACGACCTTTTGAAGGACAGCCCTAACAAAGTCAAATGCAAATTTTGTATGCAAGAATTCACTTAGTTATTTCACAGCAATGCCTTGAATTTATTTTACACAACACCAGAGCTATACAACACCAGAGCTACACAACACCAGACCTACACAACACCAGACCTACACAACACCAGAGCTATACAACACCAGAGTTATACAACTCCAGAGTTATACAACACCAGACCTACACAACACAGGAGATGTACAACACCAGAGCAATACAATACCAGACCTACACAACACAGGAGATGTACAACACCAGAGTTATACAACACCAGACCTACACAACACAGGAGATGTACAACACCAGACCTACACAACAGCAGACCTACACAATACCAGAGCTATACAACACCAGAGCTATACAACACCAGAGCTACACAACACCAGAACTGTACAAGACCAGAGATATACAACACCAGACCTACACAACAGCAGACCTACACAATACCAGAGCTATACAACACCAGAACTATACAACACCAGAACTATACAACACCAGAGCTATACAACACCAGAACTATACACATAGGCGTCATTTACGCTGGGGACGCTGGGGACATGTCCCCACCACTTTTTGTGATGGCCCATTTCATCCCCACCACTTTTAGAAAGCCTTTAGTTAGCTGAATTTAAAAATGAATAAAATTACATTGATACATAGTCCTATCATGTCATTAAGAGAGAGACCCAACATGCTTAACGATCGGTAAATCTAAATCGACATAAACACTTACGTAGCTGCTGTGCACTCTATTATGTATGACACGTGTGTTATTAAAACGCACTCATAGTAGTTTTGGTTAATTACAAATTAGAAATTAAAAGAAAACATGTATAAAGGTTGATTCCTTAGGTTACCACAAATCGTATTTGATTCTTCTTCTGTAAACATGATTTTCTATGTCAGTTTCCTCCAATGATGTTTCTTCAAGTGGTGTTTCGTAACAAGTTACTCTCAGTGCACAGTTAGGCTATATTTTCAGTAATGTGCTGCAATATGGCTCAGAGTAGCGATCCATAGGTTTAACACGGTCGGTCTCATTAAACATGCATAGGTGGTGTGTTTAACAGACATAGGCTAACTTAGACATGTCACTCATGTGGCTTTCAAAAACCTTTTTATTGTTTTACATGACAGTGACTTTAGGGCTGCCCTCTAAAGGTCGACGACTGGAATCATCAGTCGGAGACCCGTCAGTCGACTGAGATTCTTCAAGTCTAGCAGTCTTTTTTTTTTTTTTTGGCTGTCAGTGTGCATTACAATGACAGGCTAAAACAGATAGAAATGTACAAAAACGCACAGGTATAACATTTCAGTGAGGAATTATGAATAAGGGGAAAAATAAATATATTTTTATATTCTTGCTAAAAAAATATATATATATCCACGTGACAAAATGCACTGATAGTTAACTGGTGAGAGAAGCTGAAACCAGAGGTGGAGTGGTTGGTAAACTAACGATGTACCGCGGCATTTCGACCTTTTGAAGGACAGCCCTAACAACGTCAAATGCCAATTTTGTATGCAACAATTCACTTAGTTATTTCACGGCAATGCCGTGAATTCATTTTAAACTGTTTCATTTGTTTATTCATTTAGGCTACACGTTGTTTTTAATGTTTAAAGTGAAACTGAGAAAAAAAACAGACTATAAGAGCTTGATTTAAACAGAAGTAGGCCTATCTGTGTGCCATCTGTCACATTATTCCGACAAATCCATAGTCCAACATTGTATGTAGGTAACTCAAATAGGCCGCAATTCAAATCTTGCATCATATGTAACTGTCTTTTATCGATTTTTAAATGCTCAAAAATATGTCTCCATGACTCTGTTGCGTTTGACTATGTTAATGTGGTCGAAATCATCACTGAAACTCATGCCAGTGGATTTTCTGATCGCCAAAAACAGGAACGAATAGTCTAATATTCGTATTGGACAGCCAAATCCGATTCGGCTGACAAAATTCTGAGTCGGGTACAGCCCTAAGCAACTTTCAAAACATTATATAGCATAGTAACACACGTAAAAAGCGCAAGCAGCTTTTAAAGGCGATCCTTAAAGGGATGCCATTTACACCTATGGGCAGTATACAGCCCACTGATGTGAACACGTCGAACCCGTTGTTGTCCTCAGCACTTTTCAAAACAAACTGACGCCCATGGTTACAAGTGGAAGTGAAGAGTAATTTAATGTAGTGAATGAATGAAGGATGATGCTGACTGAGGCTGATAATTATCATTACAGTGTAAACAGTGAGTTTTTATGATGTAAATACACAATACTTACTTAAGACCCACAAGGAAGTCCATAATGTTGACCTCTGACCTTCTCCATAGATGACCTCACACCTGTACTCTCCTGCATCAGTCCACTGAACATCTCTCAGTGTCAGAGACACGTTTCCTCTCTGGAGTTCCTCCATGATCAGACTCACTCTGCCCTCATAGCCCCTCCCCTCTCTCACCTCTCCATTCTTATACTGGTAAATACACTCTGTCCCCTTAAACCAGCTGATCTCCATGGTAACAGCACTGGTTTCAGGAGACAGGTAACAGGACAGAGTGACATCATCTCCCTTGAACACTCTGATGTATTCATTTTTGTTCCAGGAGGATAAAGAACTTCCAGCATCGTATGGTTTTCTGATCAGAATTAGTGATCCTGATGTGAAGAGGAGAGATCTCAAATCAGTCATGATTTAATACACCAATTACTCATCTCACTTACTCACTCACTCACTCATCATCTAGGCCACTTATCCTAATTAGGATCACGGGGGTGCTGGAACCTATCCAAGCATTCATTGGGTGAAAGGTGGGGAAGAACCCTGGACAGGTCGCCAGTCCATCACTGGGCACACTAATAACTACAGATCAGAATTCACACTGATTAAAAAGTTTTCTTCAGAAATCACATAATAAGCATCACAGCTCTCATATTCATGTCTGTATATTCTGTCAGAGTTCATTCTTCAGCTATGTGAAAGAACACAGACAATTATAATTACATTTAGAATACTCTCATAACTGCATTCTGCTGAGTGTGAACACATAACAAAGTGTTTAAAAAATACAAAAATTCGTAAATGGTGACCCAGAAGATGAATGCTGATTGGTTGGACCAATACTCTACCCCTGTAGATTCACTCTGGACAATGGATTTAAACATGTTACAGGGCATCACCAGTGTCACAGTGAGGGGCGTAAAAGACATAGAAATTTAGTCAAGTAACGATGCAGCTTATAACTGCTCCCAAAAGTTTTCTTCTGGTTCAGACAAAACCACGCTCTAACTGATGTTTGACGAGTGTTTCTTTATTGTCTTCCTTCACAACTTAAACACCGTGAACAATTGAAATAAATAAATACTACTTGTTATAAACACAAGCATATTACCAGCTGGTAATATGTTAGCCTCTGTTGACCAATAGCCATTTCTTACAAAAACTAGCGACAATTTCCTCTTTAAATTTGTACTTAGATTAACTTGTGAAACAATGAATGAATCGAACAAAATTAGAATGAGTAACAATCACATACCGTGTGCGCCCTCTGACCAGAAATTCATTACAACCTTTTAATTTCGCACTGATACTCTTCATTGGCGAAAACACTGTGAATCTCCCGATGTTTCTATAATATACACGCATTTCCTTTCCAATTTGTTACTGGGGTCATGTGATCAAGCTATGTTGTCCATTTAACGGAACTCACTAAACTGAACAGTAGGTGTCGTTATTAATAAAGATATTAAGAAACAAAAAGTGAAATTTGCAAAATATTATCTAAATATTATAATAAACAAGCTATTTTCTCCGTATAGCTGTATTTAAAATGAATTACATACGAAGAAAGCAGTTACTACAGTCTCGTATATTTTATTAACGTTTCATCTCGGAGGTGATGTGAATTTGCATATTTGCCCTAAAACAACCTGTGCTTGTTGTTGAAGTTTCTGATGGCACAAAAGATTTGTGGAGAGGAGAGACTTCCCCATTCTTGACTTTTTGGAAAAACGACATACAGGAAAACCAGATTCTGCCATGTACCGCCAAGAGAACGAAACCGTAATGCAAAGACAAAACAATACATTTTACATTAACACTAACATTACATTAATTTGACTGACGCTTTTATCAAAAGCGACTTAAAAGTTGGGAAACAACATGAAGTGTTTGCGTTCTCCATGGAAACTCGTAACTGCTTCATGTGGCTAAATGCACTAAAAGAATGACCTAGAAACATCAGCTTTTTCTGCTTCCTAGTCGTAAACACTCTTTACTACCAAGGCAATAAACCTGATTAAGGGTTAAGCTGTATGTTTTACATTAACGTTTTTTTCACCCCCTGTTTAAACAGATGAGAATGGCTTTACACGACTTTTTGAGAAAAGAAGTTTAGGAACACTGAACTTCTCTCACACATTAATAATCATAATTGAAACTTAAAGATTGAAACGGTATGCTGAGGACAAAGAAAACACGTTTTCGTTCAGCCTTTTCCTCTCCACTGAAAACCATTATAAGGTTTAACGTTTGCGGCTTCCTTTTGTTAGTAGACCGTGTTTATAAATGACCCAAAAGCTGTGAGAGAAGTTTGGTGATCCAAGGTGATTTTAGTGCTGGCTCGATGATTTCTCATAAAGTCTCATCGAGTAAGTCTAGGGTGAAGAATGCTCCTGGCATTTCCCGAGAGCATGGACTTCTGTGACTTTATTTATTTATTTATTTATCTATTCATTTGCTTATTTTTTTATTTTCCACGTGAGCGTTTTAGATTGTCCCGATAACCAGGCTACTTTCCTCATTCGACTGCCAATATTAATTTCTTGCCTTTATTAAACTCACGCAGTGATTTGTTTTATAGGACTTACTGGAGCACAATATACAGCTGGGCGTACGCGCTGGTGACAGTTATATATGCAAAAAGAAAACACACACACATACACACACACACACATACACGTTTTTTAAACGAAGGTGGTCTCGGTAGAGACCAAAGGCCATATTTGTCAAGACCGAGACAAGGCCAAGCACAAATATTGACATGTCCAAGACAAGAAATAATGTCTAATGTCCGCACACAAGTCAAAATCCAAACTGGAGTAAGTCCCTGTCTTTAGAAATGAATTATTTTAATACTGCACTGGACATGGTTGGTTTCTCTCTGCTATGTTGACAGACATGTTTTAAAAATTTATTTTGGAATTAAAATGCTCTTTCCTGCTCGTGTCCATCTAAGTTGTGGTGAAAATTCTTGTCCCATTTGGCCTAAACTAAAAGATTATTGATATGTTTAACCTCTCAGCTCCTCAGTATTCATAGGCTACAATGCACACAATACTGAACTAATTTCAATAAAGTCAAAGGATCAAAATAAGGAGAAACATTGTTAATCAAACTAAAGCTTTTCATCTGACACTCTTCAGAGTATGAAACGTCAGAAAGTGACCGAATCAATTATGAAAATTATAAATCCAGATGTGGACAGAAATGTACCAATCAGAGAAGGTGTAGATGAATTGCCGTTGTGTTTTACAACACCAAGCAACACCCAGATACAGTGAGATAATCAACAGAATTAGCCAAAGTCCAAGTGAGAAAACGAGCATGACTTCCTGTCTACATGATACTCTTTGACCATTCCGTCATTAGGTTCGGTGTTTTCAGTCCTTTTCTTTACTGTACTGGACTACTACATTTATTCCCAGTTAAACAGTTTACTGGTGAAGCATTCTGCTATTTGAATTCCACCATATTACCACACCTCTCTCTTTTTCTAGTCATGTCTTTATGTGTCTAATCCTCATCATCTCATCTTTCCCTTACACTTCTCTCCTGCTCTGTCTCTTCACACTGTAATGTTTTCTGTCTTTTCATTTGTATCTGTGACTCTACACTGATCAGACTGCTCTATTACCCCAGTGCTCTCTGTGTGTCAGTCATGAAATACATTCAGACTTTTCTTAAGGAAAGATCAAATGACTTAAAACACAAGAAAATCAAACACACACAACATCCCATCAGGCTGCCCAATTGGGCCAAGGATACATGCAGCACGCTACAGTTGGCAAAGGAATTAATAGGTACATACATTCACAAATATTTTTTTTTAAATCAACTGTATTTTACATTTGCTGAGTTGTTGCAACAATTTCAGTTTTTAACAATTTTCAGTTGTGGCAGCAGCTGGTAACAGCAACTGGTGTCAAATTATATGTGGTTTTTTTTTCAACATCTGACACACCCAATTTCACGATCAGAATAAGTTTCAGGGTCATCGAGTTAATCAGTATCTAACATGACTGTAAGTCAAACTTTTAACACAGAACCATCTCTCCTGTCCCTTACAGAGCAGCAGAGTTTACCCAGGGTTTATCACTCAGAGACTGGTTATGTGAGACCACTGATGGACAGAGGTCTGTGGAGGGAAAGGACCAGTAACACAGACCAGTAACACAGACCAGTAACACAATCACCTGTCTTTTATGTCTTATACTGACAAAACATAATGATAAAACATACAAAGTTTCTGATTGTATTTTACTCAATAAGAGGAACATTTGGGGGAACATGTGACTAGTTTAAGCTCTATTAAATATTTAAAGTTGATTTTTTTTTTATTTAAGTTGGTCAGCAGAAAACTAACAGAAACTAAAGGGAAAGTATGTACAATCAGTCACTAAATAATGACTAAAGATGAAAAGACATTTCTGTTTGTTTCACTTAATATAGTGCATCAGAGTCATTCCGTAATGGAGAACTGCTCCTTTATCTGTGAGAAACTAACAGAGAGACAGGTTAAATACATAACAACAGTACTAACTATATGACCAAAGCATGGTAGAACTGCTAAAACAAGAGAGACAGAAAGAGAGAGAGAGAGACAAGGAGACAGAAAGAGAGAGACAGCAAGTGTGTGTGCGTGTGTGTGTGTATGTGTGTGTGTGGGTGTGTGTGTTTTAAAATACACAGAAACACATTTTGCGCGGAACACACACACACATTTTCAAAGGCCAGGAAAATGTTTAATTGTTTTCTTTTGCTCATTTTAACACTACTTATTTGATTGCTAACACAAGCTAAATATGGTTAAATCCAGCATTGCCAACATCAGGATTTAACACCAGAAATGTTCATCACGCAATGACCTGTAGCCAGTGACGTTAACACCAATTATACAACTTTCCATTCCAACCGACTCCGACCCAGTAATTTGATTGGACGAGAGTGCTGATTTTCAGTATAACAGCACTCCCTCTTGTGTGACGTTGCTTTATCAACTAGTTCATTATGTAGCTACATTACTTTAAAGCTCAGTCCCTCACTGTGACAGCCCAGTGAAACTCAATGAAAAACAGATGCCGTAGTTCTATGACATGCTTTGCTGAGCTCCTTGTTAACAGTGTTCATTATTACATACTGAATGATCTTGAAACACTATTTTTTTCTAACATGGCAAAACTGATGCTGATTCCCAATGCAAATAAGGAGAAATAAAGTGCATCACTCTTAGACAGTAAAAAGGGCTGATATTGAACATATTGATGAATGACAGTTAATAACCATTAAACTCCACGGTCTGCCTGTAAAACACTGTATTCTACCTCTGCCTCCAGGAATCTATGACAGCCTTGAGATGCATCAGAGCCTCGTGGATAAATTATCCAGCAGGAATCTACTGCAGCCTGGACAAACAAAAAATAATTACCCTCTTTGGTATTGACTTCTCTTTCCCTCTTCCTGGTTGCCACTTTTTCCTACTGCTGCTTTACTCTGTGGGTCATTTTGCTAAAGCTTATTGTCCAATAAACCATCAGATTAAACAGTCAAGGAAATTATACTGGTGAAAATATGTGTCTCGTAAAACAACTGGAAGTAATATTTAAAAACTGGTCAGTTAAGATTTGTCCAGTTGAAACTTTTTTGATCACAGAAATATTTGTGTTCACTGTGTTTGTTGGTTCAGAATCAAAGTCATCAGACACACATTGTGCCATAGTTCTGTTTCATCAGTGTGTAGCCCTGTTGAATGTTCATTTGCCCCCAAGTCATTTTAATTAAATATTTAATGTAATGTTATGAGAGCTGAAAAGCTTTTATGATGTACATAGTTACTGTATGGAGCACAACTTGGCAGGTTCAGCTTAACGGTTCATTATTAGTTGAGTGAGAGTCATCATCTGTTCCAGTACTGGCCTCGCTAGAGGTCCCTGCACCTAGCTACCCAGACAGCTCAAACATCTACTCAGTAACTCCAGGAGAACCAGGATTCTGTTTCTGAAGTTTACTTGAATAGTTCTTTTTGTGAAACTGAAACAAACACAAAATGACATGCTGAAATTACAGATATGACAAGGTAGGTATTATGCAGCAAGTTTAACCATAAATAAAGGCAAATGTCTTAACAGGTGAGTATAATAGGATACCAGCCTAAGTATGTTAGCTTAGCTGCAATCATACTGTATCTGATCAACTAAAAAAATAAACAATTCACCATAAACTCTTGAAATGTGTAGTTATTCCATTTCAGTATATTTCCAATTAACAAATTCACTTACAGACAATGTGACTAACAAGTCTTGTAAGGATGGATGGAACAGGATTTACAGGACACCATCACACAGCAGCAACACTGCAATGCTGACACTAAATGAAGACTACTTCCTGTCTTTATAGTAGGCTGCACTACTATTAACTGCCACTAGATGGTTTCAACAATCAAACCAGCAAAACCCAAACAGGTGGCTGAACAGTTCCTGTAACCTGATTGGTCAGGGGGCGGGATGTGTAGGAGAGCAGGGAGTTGGAGTCGCAAGGAGAGGGAGTGTGGGGACCACAGGAGTTAATTTTGAGTAAAAAAAAAAGAAAAAGAAAAAAATATAAGAAAAATAGAGCTTTTTATGTTCTGTCAGAGAGTGATACAAGATATCGTCTCTGTAACTGTATAGCGTCAATTCCATGGGAAGAGGTTTATGTTAGCAGTTGACAAGTTTTTCTTTTTCCTCCAAGTGTCAGGGCTAGTTGAATGTCTACAAGCGCAGAGGCTAAACGGTCATTAACTAACACCTGTTGTGAAATGAAGAACCTGCCACACAAATGAAAAAGCTTCTTCTCTGTACGTAACCCCATACCTGGACTCTCCTCCATCTGTCTTCAGCAGTAAAAATTAATGTGCATGCATCAGTATGAAGGACAAATCCAAATGCAGATGGCCTATTTGTCTTGGCCATAACTGTGTGTCCACATGTGTGTGGACTTAAGATAATCAAAATTCTTACACACTCCATGTTCTGCATTTACACTGTCATAATGACCTTTCCTTACTCACAGCTGTTGTGTGGAAAGAACATGTATCAGGCTGATAGAGAGATGGTGTGTTCAGTCCAGTAAGTCCGGTCGTGGAGGTCATGTGAGAATGAGTAGACGCCAATCGTGAAACTATTTGTCCTCAGTAGGGTTAGTGCTTTATTGTACACAGAGTGGATCAAACCACTCATGTGAGGGTGCTCTGGCACTTGGTCTAGTGCTTAGTCACGTAGAGCTCTGATGTAAGGCTCTGGTGTTGTGCAGGGTCTTCACTGGTCACCAGCTCCAAGGGGGTCAGGTGATGTTGCCGGCTCAGTCAAGCTCAGCTGGGAGTCAAACCCAGGCCTCCTGTGTAACACACAAGGACTTTAACACTGGCCTACTCAACTGGCAGTACTTATATTGGAAGGCAGCTCAGACCCAATAAGTGGAGGAGGACTGGTACAGCAGTGGTGCTCCCAGAGCTGCAGCCATCACACAAGGTTTTTGAAGATGTAAATGCTCTATTTTTGGACATAAAATAAATTTTTCCTCTTGTTTCTGTTTAAACTAACAGTCTCTCCATTTCTGTTTGTGTCTTCACCAGTCTCTCCAGCACTCTTTCTAATTCACTGTCCTGCTCCTCATTGCTTTTCCTCAATCTCTTTATCTCTTTGGCTTGTGCCTCAAGTGTTTCCTTATTTCTCTCTATCTCTCTGTCCTTTTCCTCTAGTATGTACTTAATTCTCTCGATCCTTCTCTCTTTCTCCTCTAGTATCTTCATCATTCTCTTCATTTCTTCATCTTTCTCCTCTGTCTTTATGTTAAATTCACTCTGTAGCTTTTTAATAAAGGGTCTAATTTTGCTCTGCAGTTCTGGCAGAATAATCTTCATAAGATTTCTCTCAGCTTCAGCTTTGGCCTCCATCTCATATTTCTCTCTGATCTCCTCCAACTCCTCTTTGTGTCTGTCCTCTTTTTCTCTCTTCTCTCTCTCCCTTTCTGTCTCTCTTCTCCTTTCTTTCTCTTCTTCCACTTGCCTCTCCAACTCTTTCTTTCTATTTTCATTCTTCTCATTCTCAAGCTCTTTTTCCAGCTCAGCTATCCTTTTTTCAAGTTCTCTAATCTTCTCATCTTTTTCCTTATTCTGTTGCTCCGTTTTCATGACATAATTGTGCAGATCTATTTCATATTTCCTCTCCAACTCTTTCTCCTCCTTCTCTCTCCTGTTTTTCTTCTCTTTTTCAATCAATATTTTCATTTCTGTGACTTGCTCCACTGCTTCTTGGTAAACGTCACTGCTGTAAAATTTCTCTTGGTTTTTTGACACCATTTCCTCAATCTTCTGCAGCAGTTCTGTCACCTCAGTAACGTCCCTGTTCTTAACATTCACAAGGTGACACCTGTTTCCACATTTCTCCATCAGCTGCTGAAACCTATGACTTTTCATCTGGATAACCTCTTCTACATTAACCCCCCTTAACCCTTCAGTATTTATGAAGAGGATCATTGTGTGTCCCCAGCATTTGTCCCCAAAAATGTCCTCCATTCTCTCCAGCAGCTCACTCTCCTCTCCCTCAGATGGTTCCAGTGGACAGACCAGGAGGAAGGTGTGGGGTCCTGGGGCAGACAGACGGACACAGAGCCCCACGTCCTTCCTCATCTCCTCCTGAGAGAGTCCAGGACTCAACCAGTCAGGAGTGTCCACCACCACCAGCTGTCTCCCAGCCACCTCCCCCTGTCTGCTCTCACTGTGCTGGGTCTCTGTGGATGCAGCAGCCTGGATCCCAAACTCCTCTCTGCCCAGGATGGTGTTTCCTGCTGCCCACTTCACTGTCTCACTCAGCCCCAGTAGCACCAGCCTCAGCTCAGGAGATACTGGCAGGTTTGAACTGGGGCTTTCACCTCCCACTGCAAATAATCACAAATAATCTCTCGTGTTTCTGTTAAATACAAAGTCTAAATCAATTAATGTACACAGTCTTCACACTTCAAACGCAACAAGCAGGTCCCTAATTTCCTGGACTTGGAATGGCAAATACTGAAATGAAATTAGAGATTAAATCATGTGATATCTTCATAAATAATATAAGCATGATTTGTTTTTAATGCGTTCAACTGCAGCTACTTTGGCACTGAACAGGTACAGACCACAGATCAACACAAATCAAACAAATCAACTCACCCTGCATGAGGTGGTTTAGCACTGTCTTTTCTCCTGAGTGGTAGTTTGTCAGCTGGTCCTAGATACACTACACGATACATTAAAACGGGTTTAACTGGTCAGTTATGTCTTGATTTAGACAACAAAATTGCTAACATTGATATTACCTGGCACCATATTTAATTTAAAATGAATTCATTAGCAAACTGGCTTCACTTCTGCAACTACCACATCTGTCGCACATTACTCTATGGAGGGAGATGCTCTATCTACTTAACTGCAGCATTTGTTTAACCATTTTACCTTGGTTACCTGGCCATAACTGGATACCTTGGATTGTCAGGTGACAGTATAATTAATATGGATGGAATGACTGAAGGATCACCGATATATTTAACTTCTACAGTGAAACTGATAATGGATCTTTATATAAAGTAAAGATTTTTCTCCTTTTCTCCCCCCCCCCCCCCCCCCCCCCCCCCCCCCAAAAGGAGTAAAAAAAGCAGTTTTCACTGTTTTACCATATAAGGACTTCCTATGTTTATAATGGACACCTAGTGATGCTGGTAGTTTCTGTGTAATTGTGTGATCGATATGATACTAAGTGAACAGCAGAAGTAGCCCTGAGGACATGGTGAGAGTGTATGTGGAACATCTATGACTGGAGCTTCTTTGTGTTTGGACAGTGAAATGTCTGAGGATGGTGATCTGTGTTTTGACTGTGGAAAAGAACTGTGGACAAACATAACTGAACTGGATCAAATTCTTCTCCCTGACTTGGCTCATTTTTAGTGTTTCACCAGGTTTCAACGCTATTTTACAGAACTTTCCATGCTGAATGTGCAAAAACACTATCAAATGTATCTCAGGGTAGCAGCAAATGTTTTAAAAGTCTTTATGTTTTGGTGTTTAGAAAGCTGTTCTTTAAACATTGTGGATACAAATGAAGAGAAATGTATCAGATTAATTAATGAATATGAATAAATGGTGATGGTGAGTAAGACTCATGAATAATATGTCAACAGTAAATTTTTCATTATGTCACATAAATACAACAGTAAGTTTTTTATTATGTTATAAATATAAAAGACTTACCATTGACCTGAAGGTGAGTCTGAAATGTTGACTTCCCACCTTCTCCATAGATGACCTCACACCTGTACTCTCCTGCATCAGTCCACTGAACATCTCTCAGTGTCAGAGACACGTTTCCTCTCTGGAGTTCCTCCATGATCAGACTCACTCTGCCCTCATAGCCCCTCCCCTCTCTCACCTCTCCATTCTTATACTGGTAAATACACTCTGTCCCCTTAAACCAAGTTATATTCTTAGCAACAGCACTGGTTTTAGGAGACAGGTAACATGGGAGAGTGACATCATCACCCACAGATGCTCTTTCCCATTTAGGAATGGAATTACGGTAGAAAAAACGTTTGACATCCTCTAATCTTGAGACAAGATGAAATGTTGCTGTGGCGGAACAAAGAGAAATGTTTTTCATTAACACACACACACACACACACACACACACACACACACACACACATACACGCACACACACACTGTCGCCTGGTTTTCAGTAACAAAGAGGAAAAGCTGGTCAGAAGCAGAAGTCATAACTACAATAATACAGTCAATAATACAGTTAGTCAGTCAATAATGCAGTTAGTCAGTTGATAATACCATTGGTCAATAATAAAGTTAGTCAGTGGTTAATACATTTAGTCAGTCAATAATACAGTTAGTCAGTCAATAATGCAGTTAGACAGCTGATAATACAGTTAGTCAGTCAATAATGCAGTTAGTCAGTTGATAATACCATTGGTCAATAATACAGTTAGTCTGTCAATAATGCAGTTAGTCAATAATACAGTTAGTTGATAATGCAGTTAGCCAGTCAGTAATACAGTTAGTCAATAATACAGTTAGTCAATAATACAGTTGATCAATAATACAGTTAGTCAGTGGTTAATACATTTAGTCAGTCAATAATACAGTTGGTCAATAACACAGTTAGTCAGTTAATAATGCCACAGCAGTGGAGTTCTCTCTCTACAAATATAGACGGGGGGAGAAGCTTTGTAATTCACTTGAAATGAAATTTAAGTTTGTTTCAAATTTAGTTAAAATATAAGTTTTAAAGCTCCATTATATGTTGCAAACATGATACTCTGTGATTCATTGTAGTTACTACATGCAGGTCAGCATGCTAAAATTCATCTTAGCATTTACTAATCAGACTGAACATTAAACAAAATCATCCTTTAGACTGAAGTTCATCAGTAGGATTGGCTGATATTTGAGCCTTTTCTCAGTCTGCTTTAAAAAAACATTTTCTTCTCAGTCTCAGCTCAGTCTCACAAAGTCATCTCTACAGGGTTTACTGTTAACCAGGGTAAAGAGAAATGCATATGATTTATATGTGAGATATGTATCTATTAATCAGGACAGTGAGTGAGAATCAGGATTATCACTAATGTGTGAGCAGTAGAATGTTCATCATGGTTCTGACTTCCCCATGGATATAAACACTACTGAATCCGTCCCTGTTTCACACCACCCACTGAAAACTCATCTTTTCAGATTGTTTCCCAACTTTAGCTATTCCTAATTACTAAAATACTGCTTTTATTTTAGGACACGTCATAAATCATTACTGACACTTAAACCTGAGGGACACATATCATTAGTTCTCTTCTACTCAACATGAATGCACTTCCTGTAAATTACTCTGGATTAGAGCATTTGTTAAAGAAACAAAATTGCAATTTGTTGTTATCAGTAAAGCCCTCATTGTAATCAGCCCACAGCCCTTACCATAAATTTCCAGCAGAGTTTCTGATGTCACCTTTTTGTCTTCTCCATAGAGGACCATACACCTGTACTTTCCTTCATCAGCCCTCTGAACATCTCTCAGTGTCAGAGACACGTTTCCTCTCTGGAGTTCCTCCATGATCAGACTCACTCTGCCCTCATAGCCCCTCCCCTCTCTCACCTCTCCATTCTTATACTGGTAAATGCAGTAAATCCACTTAAACCACCTGATCTCCATGGTAACAGCACTGGTTTCAGGAGACAGGTAACAGGGCAGAGTGGCATCTTCATTCTTGACTTCAATGACAGTGTTAGGCCAGTAACAGGAGGAGGACGGATGTTTGTCAGGGACCAGATCAAATGATTCTGTTGAGAAATTCCAATAGACATTTCTCATCGATACACTCACTCACATATCAACATTTATTCATACAATATTAAAGAAAGTAAAACCAAAGGACTATAAGTGTGTTTTGAGGTTATTCTAGCTGTAAACTAGTTTCAGAATTTTTGAAGACATAAACTGTGTCTTAAGTTGAACTGATTCTGAGTCAAAATGCCATTTAAATACTTGGAAATAGTTCAAATATAAGTAAAATATACGTATACAATTATGAGAATATAGCAGAATATCAGGAAACATTTCGAACTTGAAATACCGCAGTGTCTTCGTAAAAGGAATTTTAAAATTCACCAGAAAAAGACACAGCATCAACCTCTGAATTCTCAGTGTTTGAAAGAAAATTCTGATGTTTTGCATTTTTCATGTACTTAGAAATATCAGGGAGCAGATTTGCATGAAGTACTTATCAGCACTCACTGTAAATTCAAATAAAAATTCAAAATATTTTTGCTCCAGTCTAATTTTCAGTCTTTGAAAGACAACGTTGATGTTTTATGATTTCCATGTAGTTAGACACATCAGGAATCAGGGTGGGTGACTGAGATGAGAGAACTTCCCCAGACCTTGACATTAGTATCATCTCTCTAGGGGGGCATCAGTCAGGTGTGTTTATCTTCATTAGTCAGTGACCCATAGCACTTCTTTTTTTTAGATTGAAGAGCAGGAAAATGGGACATACTCCCAAACAGGAGGTCACCTACTACACCCCATTAGACCAGTGCTCCCAAAGAGGGACTCACCAATACACCCCATTAGACCAGTGCTCCCAAACAGGAGGTCACCTAATACACCCCATTAGACCAGTTCTCCCAAAGAGGGACTCACCAGTACACCCCATTAGACTAGTGCTGGTGCACTGTGTTTGACTGTGGACTAACATAACTGGACTGGATCAAATTCTTCCCCCAGACTTGGCTCTTCCTTGTTTTTGTTGTTTTGCCAGGTTTCAGCACCATTTAAAAAACGTTCCATGCTAAATGTACAAAAACACCATCAAATGTGTCCTAGGTTCGTGGCAAATGTTTTAAAATCCACTGTTCATTAGTATTTAGAAGGCGTTCCTTGAAACAAGGAAACAGGAAACTGCATTTTAATACAAGGAAAAGTTATTGTACCATTGATTTTAAGCTAAGCTTTGTACTCCTAAATTTAATTTTTTTTTTTAATTTATGTTTACAAATATAAGTGAAAAGAAATTTATCGGATTAATACATGAATATGAATGAATGACGATGAAGAGTGAGACTGGTGACGTAAGGCGTCGACAGTAAGTTTACCATTACGCACCATATTTCTCTCACATTTTAATGACCCTAAATAAAACATTAAACATGAAACGGTGTGCGGAAGACAAAGAAAATGGGATTTTCGTTAAGCCTTTCGCATTGAAAAAAAAATCATTGTAAGGATTAATGTAAAACGTTTTCCGTTATATTTAGATTACGGCTTCTTTTTTTCCATGCCAGTATTTGTGACAAGTAAGGTGAGAGAGAAATTTAGCGATCCGAGGGGATTTTTTAATGCTGAGGGATTTCTTATAAAGTCTCATCGAGTAAGTCTTGGATGAAAACGCTCCTCCTATTTCACGAGTGCACAGACTGACTTCGGTAGCATTATTTATTTAGCCTATTTCCCGTTAAACGTTTTAGGTTGTCCGGGTAAACAGGCCACTTTCTACAAGCGAGTGGACAATATTAATGACCATTTTTCGCCTTATTAAACCCCACGCAGTGACTTCGTTTCGTAGGAGTAACTGGAGTACACTAGCTGTGCCTCCCGAGTTAGCGACAGCATGCAAAAAGAAAAGAAAATACGAATAAATTGAATTTGGACCAACGTCCAAGACCGAGACAAGTCCGAGTACGAATATCGACAAGTCCAAGACCTCTCCGAGGCCATAGAAATACGTGTCATGTCCACATGCGGGTCAAAGATCAAATTAGAGTGTTACAGCCCTCGTGCTACACTCCGACATTCATTCCGAAGTCCCTGGCTTTAGAGATGAACTGTCTTAATGCTGCTGCTGCGGACACGGTTGGCTTCTCTCAGTTATAATCACAGACATGTTTTTTTTTTTTTTTTTTTTAAATCTGTTGTGAAATTAAAGAGCTCTTACCTGCTCGTGTCTCTAATGGTTGCTGTGATTCTGACTCTTCCATTTGGCCTAAATTAAAAGTTTAACTGGTATGTTCAACTCTCAGATCCAGAGTGTTCATACAGTCCACACTACACTGAACTGATTTCAATCCTGTCATATCAAAATCAGTTGTAGTAATTTAATGGCAGCCTAATGTTAGCTGGATGAATGTTCAGAGATTTTCTCATTCATTTTAGTTTCTCTTTCTGGGATGTCTTTATCTGGAGAGTAAAGTACAGGTGTGGGTGTGGACAAGAGCATATTGACACAGTGACAGATTCCTGTACAGGAAGTTTATTTCAGAGCATGGTGCCTCACAACACTCTGTGAGATTATGTCATTAAGTTCAGTGTTTTCTGTCCTTTTCTTTACTGTACTGGAGTCACAATAATACATATATTTCCAGTTAAATGGTTTACTGGTGAAGGAATTTGTTATTTGAATTTCACCATATTACCACCCCTCTCTCTCTTTCTCTCTCTCGCTCTCTTTTTTTCTAGTCATCTCTTTATGTGTCTAATCTTCATCATCTCATCTTTCCCTCACATCTCTCTCTTGCTCTGTCTCTTCACACTGTAATGTTTTCTGTCTCTTCACACTGTAATGTTTTCTGTCTTTTCATTTTTATCTGTGACTCTACACTGATCAGACTGCTCTATTACCCCAGTACTCTCTGTGTGTCAATCATTAAATACATTCAGATATTCCTTATGTCTCAAACCAAAGGAGAGATCAAATGACTTAAAAAAAAAAACCCAAAGAAAATCAAATACACACAGCATCACATTTTATAACCAGGCTGGCCAGTTGAGCTCCGGATACACGCAGTATACTAAAGTTTACAAAGGAAATAATGGGTACACAAATATCCAACCAAATCTTTTGTGAATCCACACCCCAAATGTATAGGTAAAATTCTCTTGGTTGAATCTAAGAGATGACAAAGCAGTGTCTCCATCACCTGTTCAAAGTGTGAATTACATCTTCCTTTAGTTTGTTCATCATGCATTGTCCCCTCTGACACAATAACATGAAAAAAACTGTTTGACCTCAGTGAAATATTTAAGCTCTCATAAATATAAAGAAATAGATAAGTACAATAAATACTAATATATATATATATATATATATATATAGATAGATAGATAGATAGATAGATAGATAGATAGATAGATAGATTATTCCCCCCTCGCCTCTGTGGGTGGTCTTCTTTCCCCTCCAAGCTTGGGTCCTCTACCAGAGGCCTGGGAGCTTGAGGGTCCTGCGCAGTATCTTAGCTGTTCCTAGACGTTTTTCTGGGATCTGTTGGAGCCACTCTCCCAGTTTGGGGGTCACAGCTCTGAGTGTTCCGATTACCACAGGGACCACTGTTACCTTCACCTTTCACATCTTTTCTAGCTCTTCTTTCAGCCCTTGGTATTTCTTAGGCTTCTCGTCCCTTCTTCCTGATATTGCTGTCACTTGGGACTTGGCTTTCTTCTTCTGCTTGTCCACCACTAGTATGTCTGGTTGATTAGCCATAACCAGCTTGTCAGTCTGTATCAGGATGTCCCACAGGATCTTAGCCCTGTTGTTCTCCACCACCTTCGAGAGTGTTTCCCATTTTGACCTTGGGACTTCCAGTTCATACTCAGCACAGATGTCTCTGTATACTATGCCAGCCACTTGGTTATGGCGTTCCTTGTACGCCCTGCCTGCTAGTGTCTTACATCACGCTGGATTGTGTCAGGGACGTCTTTGCACAGCATGTACCTGGGGTCCTGCCTGGTGTGGTAAACCTCAGCCTCTATTGATCTTGGACTCGGGGCCTGTTCCTGCGCTGCCATGATCAGTGCCTCTGTGCTGTCCTTCAGTCCAGCCTTATCCAGCCATCGGTAGGATGTCAGCCACTTCCTCTGTCTGATGGTGATACAGGCTGTGCAGGGGCTTGTCCTTCCATGTTGGTTCCTGCTCCTGTCCTTCTTCCTTCAGAGGTTTCTGCTGCCTGAGGTATTCACTAAGCACTTCATCGCTTGGGGCCATCTTCCTGATGTAGTCTTGGATCTTTGTTGTCTCATCCGGGATAGTGGCTCTGACACTCACTAGTCATCGGCCTCCCTCATTCCGCTTAGTGTCCAGTCTCAGGATGCTGGATTTGGGGTGAAATCCTCCATGCATTGTAAGGAGCTTTCTTGTCTTGATGTCTCTTCCTTTGGCCAGCTTATTACTCCAGTGGGGTATCTGATGACTGGCAGGGCGTAGGTGTTGATAGCCCAGACCTTGTTTTTCCCATTCAGCTGACTTCTCAGGACTTGCCTTACTCTCTGCAGGTATTTGGCAGTCGCTGCTTTCCTAGTTACCTCTTCATAATTCCCATTTGCCTGTGGGATTATATATATATACATACGCACACACACACACACACACACACACACACACACATATGCATATATAAACAAACTCTGAGTTATAAAGTCTGCAGGCAGAGAGGTTTATGTTGTAGAAGATTGTGGTTTTATTTTTGTAACATTAAACTAGAGACAACAAAAAAACATTAGTCACATTTAGAGCATGTGGACTACAGCATACAACTCTGTAGAAACACGTGTACTGTAGCTTGCATTGAAATGCTACTTATTTATTTATTTATTTATTTATTTATTTTGGAGTAAATGCTTGCGGATATGGACAAGGACAAGAGCATGCTGAAAATGTTTCACAATTAAAGACCCTCTGTAGGAGTGTTATGTGGCCCAGTGGTGTTTCGGTGGACTGCATAAGACTCTGTGAGATTTTGTCATTAAACACAGTCTTTTCTTCATTACTTTACTGCACTTGAGAGAAAGGAATAAATTAATACATAGTTATGTAGGTTTACAGGTGAAGTAGACGGTCGTTTGAATGTTGCTAGAGCTTAATGCCTTTCCTCCTCTTTGACAGAAGAGGTAATCAAACTGTTTTCTCTCTTTTCTCTGTTTCTGTCTGCTCCATCATCATCTGTCATTTCCTTTACTTTCTGCTCTTTTCTCCAGTTTTCCTTTTCGTCACTTCATTTTTAAAATTGTTATTTATTACTGACTCAGATCAGTCCAGCTCTTGCAGCCTTGGTGCTCCCCCCTGTCCTGATACACACCGCCTGCTAGTCAGGCTGTCACGGCTGGAGTGTGGTGCAGGACCTGAGTGCAAGACACAATGATGAAGGTGACAAAAAGGAGAGCCTCAGTATTTCCAACCAGACCATGCTCCATTTTTCCCTCTGTGGTAAAATGTGTCACTTCCTGTTCCAGCCAGAATGGCTGAGCCAATCAAATTGTGCCACATAATAGGTCCACAAACAGTTAATTAGGATTTCTCTCTTTCATGTACTGTACTGGATTCTATAGTGAGAGCTAAATGTACAGATGCATTATATGTGAATGTGAGAGCCTTTTATTGGGAGTGGTAGGGCTATCTACTGACTCTCACGGGTAAAGTGCACAATACAGTTAATCCCACTAGATTATATTTGTACATTCATCCAAATCCCTTCACCAGGAGATCATACAGATTTGTACTGCCAAATGTACAGTAGACTAAACTTGAGCCGCAGAGTATATCCTCCTCCCATGTTTGTAAACTTTTAAAGTTTACATTATTCTGTGCTCTTCATCTTAATTAATTCTACAGCATAGTCGTTGTTCCTCATGGATGTCATATCTCCTTTTGTTCAGCGTCTCTCCACAATCTCACCTCCAGTCCTCCATTCTCCACTGTTCTACCTTCTTTTCATCTTCCTCACTGCAGAACACTCACTCACTTAATCTCTCCTCTTTCACTTCAACCAGTTTGTCTGTTTCTGAGGTGTCACCTTCACGTCCCACTGAAAAGAAAGAGAGAGAGAGAGAGAGAGAGAGAGAGAGAGAAACTCTATAGTAAGAAAACTTTTTTTCCTTGTTCACAATCCACGCACATACCACCACTGACCCCAGACTCAAAACAGAACAAGGGGAAATTTTTTATAAGCAAACCAAAAACTGGCTTCTTTACACCTGATCGACAGAGCTGTGAATCGTAGTGACATGATGATAATTCTGTCTGATCTGGAGATTATGTCACTTCACTGGGATGAGTGACCATAGTGTCACTGTTTAGAAAGATTACATTTCATTTTCACTTTGTTTGGAGACAGAAGGTTTTAGGAAGGAAATTAAAAACCAGGAAATAATAATTAAATAAATAAGGAACTATATTTCCCATTAGACATATACGAGTAGATGGCAGCAAGTCTGCAGATATGGAGAACAGTTTAAATCACAAAGATCCAAATCAAAGGACACCTGTCGGTGGTAAGAAAAATAGTGGAAATGATGATCACATCAGCTCCTTTGAAACTGATAAATAAAAGTTAAAGGAAAACACACCTGTAGGGGGAAGAACTTCAATACTTCCTCTTTTTTTGACTGAAAGTTTAGGACAGAACACAAACAGAATATTAGTATTAACAAACAGTCAATAAGCCTATGCAAAATGACTTACAAACATTGTTGGAAAGAAAGGGTGCTAATATTCACCACATGGTCGTGCTGTCTCCTGGTCTTTCTCCCACACTTTCTTTTCTCTTTCCTCTAGTTTCTTTTCTCTTTCCTCAAGTTGTTTTTCTCTTCTGTCTAGCCACTCTTCTCGTTCATCCAGTCTTATGTCTCTCTCATCTGCTCTTTTTTCTTGTTCACATAATCTTTTTTCTCTCTCTTCTACTTGTTTTTCTCTTCTATCCAACTTTATTTCTTTTTCATCTAATCTTCTTCCTTTCTCGTTTATTTCTTTTTCTATTTGTTGTCGTTTCCAGCCTATGTCTTCTTTGCCTATTTCATAACGATCTCTCCTACCTAGTTTTAAAGGAGAAGAAAAATGAAGTTGTAACATCGTAAACACACACAAACAAATCTTTATTTTCACATACACATGTATGTTACATGTGCTACATGCGTGTTCATTCTTGTTGACAAGAATATTAAGATTGATGACAAAATGCGTATGATTTCGTTGCCTTGACATTAACAAGTCAGTTATGTATGATTATGACTTATAATAATGGGTCATTCTCTATCATATCAGGCTTATTAATCTAGTTACTGTGATATGCACATGCTTTAAAATACTGTATCCAAGATTGAGCAGTCAGAAATCTTTACACTAATCACAAGTAGTACACTGAGAATGAACATGAGCTGATTAGCTGCAAAACCAAGAACAGTGATGAAATTATGGCACGTAGCATTGTAAAATGTCATACCTTCGTCTGATAATGAAAGAGGTGAAGGTAAAAGTTTTCTGGGCAGTAATGGAGGTGATTTATATAAAACGTCTGTGAAATAGAAGAGAAAACAGAGGAGAGATAGCAAAAGAGTTATTGGATCACAGTTTTTCTTTAAACTGTCATTATTTCTTTAAATCAATAAACTCTAGTGTTGTCCTACACAACAGAATTTAAAGAGTTTACAAATAAGCAAAATGAAAGCACTCTTCTGGGCAAATGGAGAGCTTATTCATTCTTTGGTGGAGTTAACATGCTCATAACTTTCTATAGTGCAGTAACTAATTGTAGTTTATTTGTTCAGATCTTTCTGTAGTGCAGTAACTAATTGTAGTTTTTTTGCTCAGATCTTTCTATAGTGCAGTAGAATGTCATAATGTTGCAAGTCATTTGTCTTCTTTAATATGGCGCTGTTATGACCCTGAGTCATAAATGTGTATTATTTTGTGTGCTGCTGTTTTTCTCCCCCTGCCTGTGTGTGGTGCTGTTTCCTCCCCCTGCCTATGTACGGTGCTACCCTCCCCTGTCTGGTGTGTTTTCCCCGTATGTCTCTGTCCCTTTTAATGTGTTGTTTTGCAGGTGGCGGTCGGGGATTGGCCCACAGCTTGACAGCGCCGGTTTTAAAAAGACGCTACATCCAGATGCCGGTTGCCCCCGCTTTTCCTGGCCAATTTGACCATGTCTTTTCATTGTGCTTTTCGCTAACTCATTGTGTGTGTTTTTTGGAGAAATATTTGTTTTATAGATTGTAAATCTTTATTTGTGTGTTTGTAATTTTCGTTGTGTTAGGTTCTGGTAGATTTTCGTTGTATATATTGTAAATCATTTTCGTAGGAACAGTCCGGGTAGTTGTAGGGGGTGTGAAGCAATTTATGTTTGTTCTTCTTTTCTCCTGTTGTTTTCATTAGGGAGGTAGGGAAGAATTCTGTATTTTATTTTTCTTTTATTTTTGGGAAGTAGTTTATTTAGTTTGGAAATTATAGATTGTTTTGGTTGTTGTTTTGGCCGCGCTCACCCCCAACACTCTTCACTACCACCTTTGTAAATAAATCACTTTTTGGACTGCATTCGCTGGCACGGGTCATCACAGGGAATGGGGAAAGGGGAGTCACTTATGTTATGCTCGGTAACCCCTAGGTTGGGCATAACAGGTGCACCCATTCATACAAGCCACACACTGAAAATTCAGTTTCTGAATAAGCAAAACTGTGCAGATGTAAAACATTATAATATTTGTAAGCCTCGTTTCATAAATACGCTAAAGTATGGCTGTGTAACCTATGTAATTACAGTGATTCTGCCACCTGTAGCTGAGAGGAAAAGGTAGTGACTTGGAGAAGGAGAGAATCCCACCGCAGCCTGTACAAGTGTTTGTGTGATCCCAAAAATAATGTTTTATAGCTGTTGTTTTCACCTTAAAACCAACATTTATATTTCATTTTGTAACGAGTGATAGATGTTCATTCTTGTTGACAAAACCTAAGAATATTAAGAATATTACATGCTTTAAAATACTGTATCCAAGACTGAGCAGTCAGAAATGTTTACACTAATCACAAGTAGTACACTGAGAATGAACATGAGTTGATTTGCTCCAAAACCAAGATCCGGCATGAAATTCTATGACATAGCATTGTAAGATATCATACCTGTGGGCTTTGATGAAAAATTTAGAGGAGAAAGTCCTGTGAAATAGAAGAGAAAACAGAGGAGAAATAGCAAAAGTGTTATTGGATCACAGTTTTTCTTTAAACTCATTATTTCTTTAAATCAATAAACTCTAGTGTTGTCCTACACAACAGAATTTAAAGAGTTTACAAATAAGCAAAATGAAAGCACTCTTCTGGGCAAATGGAGAGCTTATCCATTCTTTAAACTTGGTGGAGTTAACATGCTCATAACTTTCTATAGTGCAGTAACTAATTGTAGTTTATTTGTTCAGATCTTTCTATAGTGCAGTAACTAACTGTAGTTTATTTGTTCAGATCTTTCTATAGTGCAGTAACTAACTGTAGTTTATTTGTTCAGATCTTTCTGTAGTGCAGTAACTAATTGTAGTTTATTTGTTCAGATCTTTCTATAGTGCAGTAACTAATTGTAGTTTATTTGTTCAGATCTTTCTATAGTGCAGTAGAATGTCATAATGTTGTAAGCCATTTGATTTATTTAATATGGTGCACAAATTCATTACAGGCCACACACTGAAAATTCAATGACCGAATAAGTAAAACTGTGCAGATGTAAAACACTATAATATTTGTAAGCCTCGTTTCATAAATATGCTAAAGTATGACTGTGTAACCTATGTAATTACAGTGATTCTGCCACCTGTAGCTGAGGAGAAAAGGGAGTGACTTGGAGAAGGAGAGAATCCCACTGCAGCCTGAACACATGCTTGTGTGGTTCAGAATATATTATATAACTGTTTTCACCTTAAAACCAACATTTATATTTCATTTTGTAATGAGTGATAGGTTAGTCAGGCTTTGATATAAAACACATACACACACATGCACGCACACACACACACACACACACACAAATATTCGTTAGATGCATTACACGTATGTTCATTCTTGTTGACAAAACCTAAGAATATTAAGAATATTAAGATTGTTGACAAAATGCGTATGATTTAGTTGCCTTGACATTAACAAGTCAGTTATGTATGATTATGACTTATAATAATGGGTCATTCTCTATCATATCAGGCTTATTAATCTAGTCACTGTGATATGCACATGCTTTAAAACACTGTATCCAGGACTGAGCAGTCAGAAATTTTTACGCTAATCACAAGTAGTACACTGAGAACGAACATGAGTTGATTAGCTCCAAAACCAAGAACAGGGATGAAATCATGGCACGTAGCATTGTAAAATGCCATACCTCTGAAAAATGATGAAAGAATTACAGGAGAAGGTCCTGTGAAATAGAAAAGAAAACAGAGGAGAAATAGCAAAAGTGTTACTGGATCACAGTTTTTCTTGAATCTGTCATTATTTCTTTAAATCAGTAAACTCTAGTGTTGTCCTACAAATTTACAAATAAGCAAAATGAAAGCACTCTTCTGGGCAAATGGAGAGCTTATCCATTCTTTAAACCTGGTGGAGTTAACATGCTCATAACTTTCTATGGTGCAGTAACTAATTGTAGTTTATTTGTTCAGATCTTTCTGTAGTGCAGTAACTAATTGTAGTTTATTTGTTCAGATGTTTCTGTAGTGCAGTAACTAATTGTAGTTTATTTGTTCAGATCTTTCTATAGTGCAGTAACTAATTGTAGTTTATTTGTTCAGATCGTTCTCTAGTGCAGTAACTAATTGTAGTTTATTTGTTCAGATGTTTCTGTAGTGCAGTAACTAATTGTAGTTTATTTGTTCAGATCTTTCTATAGTGCAGTAACTAATTGTAGTTTATTTGTTCAGATCTTTCTATAGTGCTGTAACTAATTGTAGTTTATTTGTTCAGATCTTTCTATAGTGCAGTAGAATGTCATAATGTTGTAAGTCATTTGCCTTCTGTAATATGGTGCACACATTCATTACAAGCCACACACTGAAAATTCAATGACCGAATAAGCAAAACTGTGCAGATGTAAAACACTATAATATTTGTAAGCCTCGTTTCATAAATATGCTAAAATATGGCTGTGTAGCCTATGTAATTACAGTGATTCTGCCACCTGTAGCTGAGGAGAAAGGGAGTGACTTGGAGAAGGAGAGAATCCTACTGCAGCCTGAACACATGCTTGTGTGGTTCAGAATATATTATATAACTGTTTTCACCTTAAAACCAACATTTATATTTCATTTTGTAATGAGTGATAGGTTAGTCAGGCTTTGATATAAAACACATACACACACATGCACGCACACACACACACACACACACACAAATATTCGTTAGATGCATTACACGTATGTTCATTCTTGTTGACAAAACCTAAGAATATTAAGAATATTAAGATTGTTGACAAAATGCGTATGATTTAGTTGCCTTGACATTAACAAGTCAGTTATGTATGATTATGACTTATAATAATGGGTCATTCTCTATCATATCAGGCTTATTAATGTAGTCACTGTGATATGCACATGCTTTAAAACACTGTATCCAAGATTGAGCAGTCAGAAATCTTTATGCTAATCGCAAGTAGTGCACTGGTAGTGAACATGAGCTAATTAGCTGCAAAACCAAGAACAGGGATGAAATTATGGCACGTAGCATTGTAAAATGTCATACCTTCGTCTGATAATGAAAGGGGTGAAGGTAAAGGTCTTGTGGGCAGTAATGGAGGTGATTTAGATAAATCGTCTGTGAAATAGAAGAGAAAACAGAGGAGAAATAGCAAAAGTGTTATTGGATCACAGTTTTTCCTTAAACTGTCATTATTTCCTTAAATCAATAAACTCTAGTGCTGTCCTACACAACAGAATTTAAAGAGTTTACAAATAAGCAAAATGAAAGCACTCTTCTGGGCAAATGGAGAGCTTATTCATTCTTTGGTGGAGTTAACATGCTCATAACTTTCTATAGTGCAGTAACTAATTGTAGTTTATTTGTTCAGATCTTTCTATAGTGCAGTAACTAATTGTAGTTTATTTGTTCAGATCTTTCTATAGTGCAGTAACTAATTGTAGTTTATTTGTTCAGATCTTTCTGTAGTGCAGTAGCTAATTGTAGTTTATTTGTTCAGATCTTTCTATAGTGCAGTAACTAATTGTAGTTTATTTGTTCAGATCTTTCTATCGTGCAGTAACTAACTGTAGTTTATTTGTTCAGATCTTTCTATAGTGCAGTAACTAATTGTAGTTTATTTGTTCAGATCTTTCTATAGTGTAGTAGAATGTCATAATGTTGTAAGTCATTTGCCTTCTGTAATATGGTGCACACATTCATTACAAGCCTCACACTAAAAATTCAATGACCGAATAAGCAAAACTGTGCAGATGTAAAACACTATAATATTTGTAAGCCTCGTTTCATAAATATGCTAAAATATGGCTGTGTAGCCTATGTAATTACAGTGATTCTGCCACCTGTAGCTGAGGAGAAAAGGGAGTGACTTGGAGAAGGAGAGAATCCCACTGCAGCCTGAACACATGCTTGTGTGGTTCAGAATATAATATTATATAACTGTTTTCACCTTAAAGCCAACATTTATATTTCATTTTGTAACGAGTGATTGATGAGTCAGTCTTTAATATAAAACACATATGCACACACAAACACACACACACACACACACCCACACACACACACACACAAATATTCGTTAGATGCATTACATGTATGCTCATTCTTGTTGACAAAACCTAAGAATATTAAGACTGATGACAAAATGCGTATGATTTAGTTGCCTTGACATTAACAAGTCAGTTATGTATGATTACGACTTATAATAATGGGTCATTCTCTATCATATCAGGCTTATTAATCTAGTCACTGTGATATGCACATGCTTTAAAATACTGTATCCAAGACTGAGCAGTCAGAAATCTTTACGCTAATCACAAGTAGTACACTGAGAATGAACATGAGCTGATTTGCTCCAAAACCAAGAACAGTGATGAAATTATCGGAAGTAGCATTGTAAGATATCATACCTGTGGGCTTTGATGAAAAATTTAGAGGAGAAAGTCCTGTGAAGTAGAAGAGAAAACAGAGGAGAGATACAAAAAGTGTTATTGGATCACAGTTTTTCCTTAAACTGTCATTATTTCCTTAAATCAATAAACTCTAGTGTTGTCCTACACAATAGAATTTAAATATTTTACAAATAAGCAAAATGAAAGCACTCTTCTGGGCAAATGGAGAGCTTATCCATGCTTTAAACCTGGTGGAGTTAACATGCTCATAACTTTCTATAGTGCAGTAACTAATTGTAGTTTATTTGTTCAGATCTTTCTATAGTGCAGTAGAATGTCATAATGTTGTATGTCATTTGACTTCTTTAATATGGTGCACCCATTCATTACAAGCCTCACACTGAAAATTCAATGACCGAATAAGCAAAACTGCGCAGATGTAAAACACTATAATATTTGTAAGCCTTGTTTCATAAATATGCTAAAATATGGCTGTGTAACCTATGTAATTACAGTGATTCTGCCACCTGTAGCTGAGAAGAAAAGGGAGTGACTTGGAGAAGGAGAGAATCCCACTGCAGCCTGAACACATGCTTGTGTGGTTCAGAATATAATATTATATAACTGTTGTTTTCACCTTAAAACCAACATTTATATTTCATTTTGTAACGAGTGATAGATGAGTCAGGCCTTAATACAAAACACATATGCACACACAAACACACACACACACACATACACACACAAATATTCGTTAGATGCATTACATGTATGTTCATTCTTGTTGACAAAACCTAAGAATATTAAGAATATTAAGATTGACGACAAAATGTGTATGATTTAGTTGCCTTGACATTAACAAGTCAGTTATGTATGATTATGACTTATGATAATGGGTCATTCTCTATCATATCAGGCTTATTAATGTAGTCACTCTGATATGTACATGCTTTAAAATACTGTATCCAAGACTGAGCAGTCAGAAGTGTTTACACTAATCACAAGTAGTACACTGAGAATGAACATGAGCTGATTTGCTCCAAAACCAAGAACCGGGATGAAATTATGGCACGTAGCATTGTAAAATGTCATACCAGTGTGCGGTGATGAAAGAAATAGAGATGAAAATCCTGTGAAATAGAAGAGAAAACAGAGGAGAAATAGCAAAAGAGTTATTGGATCACTGTTTTTCCTTAAACTGTCATTATTTCTTTAAATCAATAAACTCTAGTGCTGTCCTACACAACAGAATTTAAAGAGTTTACAAATAAGCAAAATGAAAGCACTCTTCTGGGCAAATGGAGAGCTTATCCATTCTTCAAACCTGGTGGAGTTAACATGCTCATAACTTTCTATAGTGCAGTAACTAATTGTAGTTTATTTGATTCAGATCTTTCTATAGTGCAGTAACTAATTGTAGTTTATTTGTTCAGATCTTTCTATAGTGCAGTAGCTAATTGTAGTTTATTTGTTCAGATCTTTCTATAGTGCAGTAACTAATTGTAGTTTATTTGTTCAGATCGTTCTCTAGTGCAGTAACTAATTGTAGTTTATTTGTTCAGATGTTTCTGTAGTGCAGTAACTAATTGTAGTTTATTTGTTCAGATCTTTCTATAGTGCAGTAACTAATTGTAGTTTATTTGTTCAGATCTTTCTGTAGTGCAGTAACTAATTGTAGTTTATTTGTTCAGATCTTTCTATAGTGCAGTAACTAATTGTAGTTTATTTGTTCAGATCTTTCTATAGTGCAGTAGAATGTCATAATGTTGCAAGTCATTTGCCTTCTTTAATGTGGTGCACCCATTCATTACAAGCCACACACTGAAAATTCAATGACCGAATAAGCAAAACTGTGCAGATGTAAAACACTATAATATTTGTAAGCCTCGTTTCATAAATATGCTAAAGTATGGCTGTGTAACCTATGTAATTACAGTGACTCAGCCACCTGTAGCTGAGGAGAAAAGGGAGTGACTTGGAGAGGAAGAGAATCCCACTGCAGCCTGAACAAGTGTTTGTGTGATCCCAAAAATAATGTTTTATAGCTGTTGTTTTCACCTTAAAACCAACATTTATATTTCATTTTGTAACGAGTGATAGGTTAGTCAGGCTTTGATATAAAACACATACACACACATGCACGCACACACCCCCCCCCAAAAATAGTCGTTAGATGTATATCATATATGTTCATTCTTGTTGACAAAACCTAAGAATAGTAAGAATATTAAGATTGACGACAAAATGCATATGATTTAGTTGCCTTGACATCAGCAAGTCAGTTATGTATAATTATGACTTATAATAATGGGTCATTCTCTATCATATCAGGTTTATTAATCTAGTCACTGTGATATGCACATGCTTTAAAATGCTGTATCCAAGACTGAGCAGTCAAAAATCTTTATGCTAATCGCAAGTAGTACACTGAGAATGAACATGAGCTGATTTGCTCCAAAACCAAGAACCAGGATGAAATTGTCAGACGTAGCATTGTAAAATGCCATACCTGTGCGCGATGATGAAAGAAATAGAGATGAAAATCCTGTGAAATAGAAGAGAAAACAGAGGAGAGATAGCAAAAGTGTTATTAGATCACAGTTTTTCCTTAAACTGTCATTATTTCTTTAAATCAATAAACTCTAGTGCTGTCCTACACAACAGAATTTAAAGAGTTTACAAATAAGCAAAATGAAAGCACTCTTCTGGGCAAATGGAGAGCTTATCCATTCTTCAAACCTGGTGGAGTTAACATGCTCATAACTTTCTATAGTGCAGTAACTAATTGTAGTTTATTTGTTCAGATCTTTCTATAGTGCAGTAACTAATTGTAGTTTATTTGTTCAGATCTCTCTGTAGTGCAGTAACTAATTGTAATTTATTTGTTCAGATCTTTCTATCGTGCAGTAACTAATTGTAGTTTATTTGTTCAGATCTTTCTATAGTGCAGTAACTAAATGTAGTTTATTTGTTCAGATTGTTCTATAGTGCAGTAGAATGTCATAATGTTGTAAGCCATTTGCCTTCTTTAATATGGTGCACCCACTCATTGTAAGCCACACACTGAAAATTCAGTTTCTGAATAAGCAAAACTGTGCAGATGTAAAACACTATAATATTTGTAAGCCTTGTTTCATAAACATGCTAAAATATGGCTGTGTAGCCTATGTAATTACAGTGATTCTGCCACCTGTAGCTGAGGAGAAAAGGGAGTGAGTTGGAGAAGGAGAGAATCCCACTGCAGCCTGAACAAGTGTTTGTGTGGTTCAGAATATAATATTATATAAATGTTGTTTTTATCTTAAAATCAACATTTATATTTCATTTTGTAACGAGTGATAGATGAGTCAGGATTTAATATAAAACACATACGCACACATGCACGCGCGCACGCACACACACACACACAAATATCCGTTAGATGCATTACATGTATGTTCATTCTTGTTGACAAAACCTAAGAATATTAAGAATATTAAGACTGATAACAAAATGCATATCATTTAGTTGCCTTGGCATTAACAAGTCAGTTATGTATGATTATGACTTATAATAATGGGTCATTCTCTATCATATCAGGCTTATTAATGTAGTCACTGTGATATGCACATGCTTAGAAATACTGTATCCAAGACTTAGCAGTCAGAAATCGTTATGCTAATCACAAGTAGTACACTGAGAATGAACATGTGCTGATTAGCTGCAATACCAAGAACAGGGATGAAATTATGGCACGTAGCATTGTAAGATGTCATACCTGTGCGCAGTGATGAAAGAAATAGCGAAGAAAATCCTGTGAAATAGAGGAGAGAAGAGAAAACAGAGGAGAAATAGCAAAAGAGTTATTGGATCACAGTTTTTCCTTAAACTGTCATTATTTCTTTAAATCAATAAACTCTAGTGTTGTTCTACACAACAGAATTTAAAGAGTTGTTCTGTGTGTCTCCGCCACTCACCTGTTCCCGTTTTGTCTCATTATTAACCTTGTTAGTTTTAACCAATCCTGTTTAGTTTCCCTCTGTATTTAAGTCCTAGTGTTACCTTGTCCATGGTCGATCGTTGTTTGTGTTTTAGTGCACACTGTTATGCTGCACCTTTTTGTTATCAGTTTTTGTTCCTGGTTTGCACTTGTGTTTTCATCTTTATTTTGTTAGTAAAATCCTCAGGTTGTCACCATCATCGTGTCTCTGCACTTGGGTCCTGAACCACACCACCAGCGTGACAATAGTGCAGTAACTAATTGTAGTTTATTTGTTCAGATCTTTCTATAGTGCAGTAGAATGTCATAATGTTGCAAGTCATTCGTCTTCTTTAATATGGTGCACCCATTCATTACAAGCCACACACTGAAACTTCAGTGACCGAATAAGTAAAACTGTGCAGATGTAAAACACTATGATATTTGTAAGCTTCATTTAATAAATATGCGTTACATGTAATGCATCTATGTTCATTATTGTTGACAAAACCTAAGAATAGTAAGATTGTTGACAAAATGCATATGATTTAGTTGCCTTGACATTAACAAGTCAGTTATGTATAATTATGACTTAAAATAATGGGTTATTCACTATCATATCAGGCTTATTAATCTAGTCACTGTGATATGTACATGCTTTAAAATACTGTATTGGTCACACGTACCACTGATATCCAGGAATACATTTGCTTCTGTAATCTTCTTTTCCCCAGAGACGACCTCACACCTGTACTCTCCTCCATCAGTCCTCTGAACATCTCTCAGTGTCAGAGACACGTTTCCTCTGTGGAGTTCCTCCATGATCAGACTCATTCTGTCCTCATAGCCCCTCCCCTCTCTCACTTCTCCATTCTTATACTGGTAAATACACTCTGTCCCCTTAAACCAATTGATCTCCATTGGAACAGCACTGGCTGTAGCAGACAAGTAACAGGACAACGTGACATCCTTGCCCACAGATGTTCTGACACGTTTACGCAGGTAATGGGAGGGGGACAGATCTTCTGATCCGGAGGGTTTGAGAGACACAGAGAGACACAGATGTTACTCATTAAAACAGACAGAAACACACACACACACAGATGTTTTACGTTCCTTCACCCATGTTGGCAATGCTGGCACAATGCTGAGAGTGCTCTACTGAGAGAACCAGATAAATAGTTCTTAGCAGAAACTTTCATACATATAACCAGCTATAACCAGTTAATTAATTTATCCAGTGAGCAAGGTTAGAAACAGGTATGAAAAGGAAAGTCAGATAAGGGGGGGGTGGCTTAGGGAGATGAGTGGGTTAAATTAAAGACAGTGTTCTAGCTGCAAGGACCCATTCTCATTTATCAGAATGATATTCATGTCAGAGTTTTAGGACAATCTGCAAAATTAAAATTTTACATGACTTGAGAATTGAGAAAATGCTGACTTAAACAGATACTTTTGTGAATCGATCTGCCTGAATCTCCCGAAATGAAAGGATGATATTATTTGTTGGCGAGTACCGTAAAATATATATGTAGTAAATCAATTCAGTTAGATTTGGTTAAATGAATTAAAATATATTAAATCGATCTTCTGGTGACATAGATCATGGACAAGTTTGGCACCATACTACAATTCAAAATGTGTGTGTTCTTTTTTTTAGCATTTAGAAAATATGACTGTGGTGACAGTTTGGTTTTAATTACTGTAATTTTCCTCTGACAGCATCAGTAATCTATTTAGTTTAGGACAAGGTTTAGCTTTAGTTACTCTGATCCACTGTAAGTCTAAATAAGAGGAATAAAGTTTTGCATTCCACAGTTCAGGACCAATCAAAAACCTACCTGACTGTCCAGCGCGTTCCATTTTCTGAAAAAGAAATCAAATGTCCTATTTATTAAAGAAAACCCTCAAAATGTGCAAGACTGCATGAACCTCAGCTTACAAAGAAGAGGAAATGTTAGCCGGGTTGAGAAAAACTCTGCCTTTACCTCTCATGTTCTGTCCCCGGTGACGAGTCTTAACTTCAACACCACAGCTGTCATGATAATTCAGTTGTTATAATAATAATTTGCAATAACTTTCCATGACTCAGAAGTTCAGCAAACCAACGCTCTATACTGAATTGATTTGCAGGCAGTATGCAGAATTCTGTTTTAGCTCAAACCTTAGCATTACCCATGCTAGTTCTTTCACTTTCATCTGAAGTTTTCCTGCTTCGTTTCTCCTGCTGGAAGTGACGAAATCTGATATGGGCGTGGATGGAAGCTTTTATGCTGCGACCGTTTCATAGTGAAAGACCCTTCGCTGATAGTCAACATGCCTTGGCAAAACACCACATGTCTCAGTATAGTGAGATAGTCAGAAGAATACATTTTAGAACACTTCAGAGAAGCTAATAAACCACTGCTTCCTCGTATGCAAGTATGTTTGTTTCTTAGCTATGCAATTAGTTGTACTGTGTATTAGTATTACTGTGTCATTGCTTCATTGAAAACAGACTGTCAGTCCTTTCAATCATTGTTGTTTTCATGTCAGCTTTGGCACAGCAAGACCAGGAGGACAAAAAGGTTCAAAGATTCAAAAGTGATCAAAGTTTCCTTCTTTCCCTTCCAGTGCCTCTAAGACTCTCCTGTTTAGACAGACACTGTTGTTGTGTTTGTCATGTGTTTGTATGTTTAAGCAACTTCTTCTCTCCCAACACTGATCAGTGTGTTGTTGTTAAATATGAAACTTCATAACTGACATAACTGTCATAACTCGATCAGGACTAACATTTAAATACTGACACAAACAAGTTTTGTTTTTCAACTGGATGATGATGCTTTGTTAAAAAAAAAAGAAGAAAAGAAAAAAATGGAAAAAAAGAAAGAAAAGTTCAAGACTTAAAATTCTGAAGCAGATCTAAAATTGTGTACATGGAATTTACTTTTTATGGAGCTCAGATCTTGCTAGTTGCTTAGCTTACTTTATGTTCTCCCTTTATCAATGAGCATGTTAAACTGTGAGCTTCGTCTCATTTTTATGACCATTTATTAATTAGCTACTAACATCCATAACTACCAAGAGAGAGCTTTATTGTCAAGTGTAAAACACATTACCATTCACAAATGAGGAGCTGAATTTTTTTCTAGAGTGAGAACAGTGTCTTTTATTTTGCAACAGTACAAGCTAGAAAGTAAATAATGCTAATACAGTAGGAGGGAAGTACATCATTCACGCAGACAATTACATTTACGGTACACAGATTACATTAAACAATCACAAGAATTGACAACACAGCACAAAGACTATAATGATGAACAATACACATACACCTCCGCTAGCCACAACAGGAAATGTAAACTGAACAATAGTGAACTGGGGTTTAACAACAGTCCATCGCCCCAAAGCATGCTGGGAAGTTCCGCCCATCTACCCCCAACACACGTCACAATATACCACTTTAATATGATAGCATATGTCATATCAACCTCTGTGATAATAATGAGGATGGCTGCTGATAGGATGCTGAAAATGTCATGGTAAACAATATTGCAGCCTTAGTGTATGAATCTGGTAATTTGATATAAAAATTTGACATGCAGTAATTGGATATGCCAAATGAAACTAGTAAGATATGCTAATGGTGGTTAAACGCTAGCAACTTATTAACAAATATCTGATGGGGCTGGCAGGTATAAATGCTGGCTGATGGAAAAGACAAAGTAAGCTAAGTAACCAGTGAGATCAGAGGCTTAACAGTACACATAAATGTGGGATCACTATTTGGCAAGCGACAGGTCACTGTTGCGCTTTTTATCTAACGGTTTATTACAGCTTATTAATGATTTATAAAGTCTTCACAACCTAATTAATTATCTAATTACAAATCACTCACAAACCCTTTATTAGGGTAGTCTTATTGTAAAGTGGTACCCAAAACACTTACAAGTTCTTAAAAGACATCGGGGGAGAAATCTGTACAAAAAAACAATGACAAGGTTGTAATACTGTGATGTGTGAGGTGCTGTGGTTGATCTATTTCCACCTGTGTTATTAATGTGTTCCACCAACATGAGCAACAAAACTTCATGATGTATTTGATGAACCTGTGGCTTACACATCACCTTTGTGGTTTCTGGAAGGATAAATGGAAGGATAAAATAACCTGGTTTCAGGTACTTGAACTCTGTTTCTTGTAGATCTCCTCCAGCTGGGTGCTGGCATCTGTGAGGTGGTCAAGTCCCTGTTTCAGTCTCTCTACTTCTTTACTTGTCTCTCCACGGCTCAGACTGTTTAAATCCTGCCTCATTCTCACTATTTCCTTGTTCAATCTTCCATGGATCAGTTTAAGTCTATCCTCATCTGAATGTTTTCTAATCTTCTCTTCTTTTTCCTTAATCTGTTGCTCTATTTTCACAACCCGCTGGTGTCGTATGTGCAATACAAATCAGAGACTGATGAGGTGGTCTTTTCTTGCACAATCATTTCCACTGGACATTAAACACAAAATAGGGTCTGAAAATGTTGTGGCAGATGCTCTATCCTGCACCTGAAAGTGTAGTATGACTGTGTCGATGAAGTTTTGTGTGTGTGTGTCTGTGTAAACAAACATTGATGTTTGTTTGTTTTTTTGTTTTTTTAAAATTCTTTATTTTGAGATAGCAGCATACATTTCAAATCTTACATCAAGTCAAAGATAGTTTTCATTTTCCTGCCTTCCAGATTTTTTTTTAACAATTACAAAGAAAATAAAAATAAAATACATAATAAGAAATAAACAAAATCTAGGAACTTCAATTTGGGAGAGGTTAAGTGTGCACATAAGAGCAATGAAGAGTATATCGGAAGGAGACTTGAAAGAAAAAGAAAAACCAATCAGACTTGTTAGAATAAGTCAACATTACAGAGTCACTCATTCAATACCTCCACAAAATCCGGACGTTAGGGCCTTACATATTTAACCCACATCCAATGTTTAATAAACACATTTTTCTGAAGACGAAGAGAAAAAGTAATCTTTTCCATAAAATAAATATCATTTACTATATCTATCCACTCCTGTATTGTGGGAGGTTCAGTAAGTAACCAGCGCCTTGTAAGTGCTTTTTACAAGCAGATATTAAAATACCAAATAAATATTAATCAGACCGCCTTGCCTGAAAATCAAAGTCCTAAATAAACTTCAGTACATCCAGAACTCTGCTGCTCGCCTGCTCACGCACTCCCGTTCCCGTGATCACATTACCCCGGTCCTTCAGAAACTCCACTGGCTTCCTGTCCCTCAACGGATCCAATTCAAAGTTCTCCTTTTCACCTTCAAAGCCCTCCACAACCAGGCCCCCTCCTATCTCACCGACCTGCTCCATCTCCACGCTCCTTCCCGAAGCCTCTGTTCCTCTGATGCAAACCTCCTGGCAGTACCATGCAGAACCAAGCACCGGACCTTGGGCGATAGAGCCTTCTCCCCTGCTGACCCCTCCCTCTGGAACTCCCTCCCCCAACACATCCGAGACTGCACTGAACTATCAGCATTCAAATCCCTCCTTAAAACCCACCTCTTTCGAACTGCTTTTAATCTATGATTATACTGCGTTTTATACCCTTTTATTGCACTGATTTTGCAACTTTTAAGTCAAATGCCTCTAACTCTTTATTTTATTGTTTTCTTATTTTTCTTATTTTTCTCTTATTTTTCTTCTGATTATGTTTCTTTTACTGATTATTTTATGCTTGTCAAGCGACTTTGAGTATCATGAAAAGCGCTCTACAGATAAAATGTATTATTATTATTATTATTATTATTATTATTATTTCCTAAGAATAATGTGGAGAATTGCAAGGGTAGATCAATGTTAAGTATGTTTTTCAATGCTTTATGAAAATCTGTCCAAAAGGATCTTATCACTGGGCACTCCTAAAATATGAGCCAGTGATTGGCTTCCCGAAATCCACACTGCCTCCAGCATTTGGCATCCCCTCCCTCAAAATGTGCTTTCTGTTTTGGTGTAGTAAAAAAATGAATAAAACACTTCCACCCAAATTCCCACCATACGTGAGAGTTAGTGCATTTCCAATGGAGTTTACATACATCAAGCCAATCCTCATTTGACATTGAAAAATTACCTTCTTTTTCCCATTTTTCTTTAATATATTCTGTAGTGTGGGATTTTTTTGTCATAAGGGCTTCATAAAATCTAGAGATAGCACCCTTATTTGAATCATTTTGATAAGCACCGATAAATATTTTCAGTATTGGATCATGAAGATCTGTTTTATTTCTAACATTATGTTCAAAATGACTGCGTACTTGGAGATATCTATAAAAATCTGATTTTTCAAGACAATATTTTTTCATCAAACTTTCAAAGTCTTTTAATTGTCCCTTTTCTGTGAGGTGATAGAATGTTGTTATTCCTTTTGAAATCCAGGATTTAAATCTGTGATCTGTCTTATTAAGCTTGAACTCAGGATCATAAGCACACCATTGAATTATTTGTAATTTATGGACCATTTTATATTCTTCTCTTATCATATTCCAGATTTTTAATTCGGCTTTGATCCATACATTTTGCACATTATCTATAAATCTTCCCAAATTTTTGTGAGCCAGTAATGCTTGAACTGGGGGATCATTCATAATGGAGAGTTCAATGTCTTTCCACCTTGCTTTAAATGTTGGGTTACACATGTTAATTAAGGGTTTAATCTGGGCTGCGTAAAAATAATCCTTCAAATGGGGTAGTGACATTCCTCCCTCCTCCCTTGGGAGTTGTAAAGTTTTAAGTTTAACCCTGGGTTTTTTGCCCTGCCAAATAAATCTGGAGATAATCTTATTTAGTTCAGAAAATTGTTTTGAGGAAATTTCTACAGGAAGTGCCTGAAATAAGAAAAGGTATCGTGGAAGAATATTCATTTTTACAGAATCAATTCTATGACTAAGACCAAGGAAAGAAATGGAATTCCATCTGTGTATGTCATCTTTAATTTTTGTTAGGAGGGGGCCATAATTTATCTCTGCAATTGCTGAGATTTTCTTTGGCAAATGTATTCCTAAATACTTAAATGAGTTCTGATCCCAATTAAGGTGAAATTTCTCTCTAAGTGGTTCCGAGGGTGTATAATTAAAAGTCAAAATCTGTGTTTTTTGTATATTAAGTTTATATCCGGCATATCTACCGAATGTTTCTAAAAGGTTCATTAATTCAGAAAATGAGTTAGAGGGTCTACTTAAATAAATCAAGACATCATCAGCGTACGATGCTACTTTACGGTCTTCTCCATTTGTACTGATGCCTTTGATGTTTTTGGTCTGCCTTATCCATTTATACTGATGCCTTTGATGTTTTCGGTCTGCCTTATCCATTTATACTGATGCCTTTGATGTTTTCGGTCTGCCTTATCCATTTATACTGATGTCTTTGATGTTTTCGGTCTGCCTTATCCACTGTGCGAGAGGCTCTATATGAAGTGTGAAGAGTAACGGAGAGATTGGGCATCCCTGTCTCGATCCACGCTCTAATATGATGGTATCTGAGAGGTATCCATCTATTTTTATCCGGGCTGACGGTCTGCTATATAGTGTACGAATGCCACCAACAAAGTTTTTGTGCATGCCAAATCTTTCAAGAACTTTATATAAAAAAGGCCAACTCACTGAATCAAAAGCCTTCTCAGCATCCAAACTAATTAAGAAGGCTTCAAGTTTTTTTTTTGTTGATTATGGTTTAGCATGTGCAGTGATCGTCTGATGTTATCATGAGTTTGTCTTTGTGATATAAATCCAGTCTGGTTGTTATGTATAAGCTGAGGAAGGATCTTTTTCAGTCTTCTGGCAAGGATGGGTGTATATAATTTGTAATCAACATTCAGGACTGAAATTAGCCTATATGATCCACATTCTAATTTGTCTTTTTCTTCCTGATGTTTGCTTTTGTGTGTGGGGGTGTTTCGTCCTTGGACATATTTTTGTGCTCTGTTTGGGTGTTTCTCTCCCTCTTGCTCCCTACCCCATTTTTCCTTTCAGATTGCTGGTGGGTCCTGATTGGCTGGAGAACGTGTGAGGGGATTTTTAAAGACGACGGCTGCGCAGTGCACATCTGGCTGAACCTCCTGCTAAACTCCTGCTGCTGTGTTAATAGACTATTTTCTTGTGTGGAAACTTGCTGGTGATAATGTGGACTAGTGAGTCCACATCGAATGTAATTTGCAAATAGTTGAAAATAATTGTTGGTTTCTTTTGTGTTCTCTTCCTTGTCAGCACTTGTAGGGGGTGGGTGCCGTTTCAGTTAAACATATTTTCTCCTGTTTATGTTAGTTAGGGAGAGAAGTTGATTTGTCTTTATTTTGGTATTGTTTTGGATAGGTTATTCCCTTTTCCCTTTAGTTAGATGTGTTTTGTTTGTTATTTTGGCCTGGCTCACCCCCGGAGTCTTTTATGTTTTGTAAATAATTGTATATATAGGAATAAAAAGCTGACTAGTATGATACTGGTGTTGAGTGTTGGTGTTTCTGGGTTTACTCTGGTGGCAGGAGAAGCAAGTTCTCCCACGCATTTACGTTTAACCCCACCCTAGACGGGGTCATAACCGCCTGCTGGTGATTCTGAAATCTGTATCAGATGGGGAGGTTGCTATGGAAACCTGAAACAGACAGCAGAAAGGGAAGACACGCACAAAACACATACACACATTCTAGCAGGACTTAACTGTTACCAGAACTTTAATAGTTGAAAAGTTACACAAAAGTTTCCCAAACACAACCAACACAGGGCATGTTACTCTGACACAGGTCCCTGCTCAGAGACATTCAGTCAAACCTGTGTTACTGGACTCCCTCTCTAGCTGTACCCACCTCCCACTTCTAATATACTGCTTAACAGCACAAACATAAAACAGTCAAAGTCAACAAACACCCATCAGAGTAATTATAATAATTGTAGACTTCATAAGCACTGAGTAGGGAAGACTTAACCGTATTTCAATGACTTTACTTAATATATGAATGACTTATCAATTAAAATTGGTTTGTACAATCATCACGCATTTGTACAAGTGCAAACTGAATGTGTCGTTTCAAAGCCAGCCCTTTATTTGGCCTTTTATGTACTTTTGGTAAAACAGACTCCTGTTTTGATTGGTCACCTATAGATGCATTACGCAGTTAGATTATAGGGACGTATCTGAATCCAGATACGTTTATCGGGAAAGCATGAATAATGCGACGGAAACAGATGTTTCTTCTATCCGAAGTTCCTCGTTATTATTCGAGGGGAAAAATGTCTGTGCGTCAGCCATTATGTTTCTTGTGATCGATTCACATCATTGTGGATGGTCATAATGATAAAAATGCCCATTCTGTTTGCAACATTGGACTTTGACTTCACTGACTAGTCATTTCATTTACTACACATTGTTTAAAAGTGATCACTCTTCTGTAGTCGCCACCAGAGTCAGGTGCGGGAGCTAGCGAGACAAACATTACCCCCACAACCTACACATCAAAATGACGCTTAGAACCCGTAGTTTTTAGCTGTATGTGTTCATTTCCAGCATTAAAAAACCCAGTCGAAAGTCATTTAATTTACTACACATTGCTGAAAAGTGATTGCTATATTCTGTAGTCACCCCCACCGAGTCAGAGCAAATTATTTATGTAAAACAGTAAATCACGTTTCCCTTGTGAACTACAGTTACATTAACGTGTTAAGAGTCAGGAACGCAGCATCACTGGAACTTAAGATGATTCCCCTCAACTGAAGGATATTTTCTGTATATCGGTAAATAGTTTCTATTTCCAAAGGTAAACAGAATCTTTCGATTTATAACTTTTTTTTCAGTTTCTGGGGGGGATTCAGACAGTTCATAAAACTTAGTTTACTTAAAAATACAGATACAAAAAAAAAGAGCAAGGGAGATGAAAAGTACAGCATGAGGATGTATATTTCATAATTAATTAAATGACAATATTAAATCAATCTGATGCTTTTAAGGCACAAAAATTGCATTGCCAATGAATATTACATTTGAAAATGCAATGTTTGTCCAATTTCGGCGACTTCCGGTATAAACCATGCCCACTTCTGGTCTACTATCCGAATACAGATACAGAGACATCATTTTGTTCGGCTGAGCAGATACGGATACAGACAATGACATCTCTGTACACTTCTATTAGATTATTGTATTAGATATGTAACATTGGAGTCCACATTCTGGAGATGTCCTGAGACAGTGAAAAGACAGTTTGGTACTGATATCACCCCCCCCCCCTCTCCCTCTCTCTCTCTCTCTCTCTCTCTCTCACACTCCTCCTTCCCAACTCATGCTCTGATCCATAGGTTCTCATCCATGGGTACTCATGTTCTTCAGACATGGTGACCAGACAAAGATACTTCAGTTGTGTCCACAGATGAGAACAGTGATAAAGAGTCTATTGTCCACACACAGTGTCCATGACCTAGCACTCAGCTCTGTCCTCTTCTGTTCTTCTGAGTCTTGGAAAAGACCACACAGCTTCACACAGACACAGAAAACCCAATATCTGTGTGTCCTCACTGGAATGTCTCTAAATATCTTACATATTCTTCTTCCCTCAGTAATCCCCCTTTCCTCTCAATGCCATTTCTCGTTATTTCTTTTTATTTTATATCTATCTATCTATTTATTTATTTATTCATATCCTTCAGTGCTCTGTCCTCCTCAGGTTCCTCCCACTGAAAACACACAGAAAACATCTATGATGAATCTAACACGAGACAATTACCAACAGAAGTCAGTGCTAGACTGTGCATGTAGAGTGCACATACAGTTAAACTGATCACTTAGAGATAAGAATAAGAATATCTGATTATGAAAATCTCAGTATCTGAGGATCACATGTATAAATGAGTAATTCACATTCAGCTGAATCAAAACTTAATCTCAGTATTGGGGTTGTATTAGTACATTACCAAGGCATTTATAATTTAATTGTCTAAGTGAGTGTGTGAGGGTGTTGTTGTGTGGAGGAGACCTACTCTTTGGAGGATTAGAGATACTGTTTCTCCTCCCGCCAGAATCGATGTCATCGATGTCATCTGGTTTAAAATATTTCAGATTTTATTGTTTTATATAACATCGATGTATCACTTGACATGAGACTGTGCTCCTGCTAGTTTACTGTAGTAATTCAGAGAAATATTTACACAGTAGTAATTAACATTCAGCTCAATGTGGTGAAACTAAACTCAGAGACAAAATCAAAGTCATATTGGTACTTGACCCAAAAAGAAAGAAAGAAAGAAAGAAAGAAAGAAAGAAAGAAAGAAAGGAAAAAAAACTATTTAAATGTCTAAGCGCGATAATTTAGTTGTGAGTAAGAACAGAATTTCTAACTGAAACATCACTGTCCATTCTGCTTCCAGTCAAGGGACTGATCTGATCCAAAAAAAAAAAGAAAAAGAAAAAAAAAAGAAAGAAAGAAAAAGGTTTGATATAACTCAGACTTTTTAACTCCTCAGTGAGAGAGCTGACCGAATAATAAAAAAAAAATAATTATAGAGAGATACAATATGGCTGAATCACGGTCAAGAAATAGATGTTTGATTTTTAATCCCTCTGTCATTAATGAAGTTGTTCATTTTTAACCCTTTTCACATTCAAATTGTGAGATCCACCAAAAGACCAGGCAGATGCTGGTTTTTGAGTGAGCTTTGACTGAACGTTGTGTGGAACACAGCATACATAACTAGCACTCACTCGGTCACACTCTGCACTTTACTTCCTGCTCTGCAATAAGTGTGTGAGTAAAACTACGTGCGTGTGCACATTAACATGAAAACCCAAAACACTACACCTAAAGAAACAAAATTAAAATTTGTTGTAACTGGTAAAGTTCCAGAGCGCTTACCATAGACTTTCAGGACTTTCAGCTGAGTTTCCGACGTCAACTTTTTGTCTTCTCCATAGATGACCTCACACCTGTACTCTCCTCCATCAGTCCACTGAACATCTCTCAGTGTCAGAGACACGTTTCCTCTGTGGAGTTCCTCCATGATCAGACACACTCTGTCCTCATAGCCCCTCCCCTCTCTCACCTCTCCATTCTTATACTGGTAAATACACTCTGTCCCCTTAAACCACCTGATCTCCATGGTAACAGCACTGGTTTCAGGAGACAGGTAACAGGGCAGAGTGACATCTTCATTCTTAACTTTTTTAACAGTTAACTTGTTAGGCCAATAATAGGAGGGCTGGTGTTTGTGAGGGACCAGATCAAATGATTCTGTTGAGAAATTACAACAGACATTTCTCATTAATACAGTCACTCGTTCACTCACATACCAACAACTATTCATACACTTTTAAACCAAAATAAAATCAAAGGACTATGTAGGCCTATGTGTTTAGAGATTGTTCTAGTTCTAAACTAGTGTTTTCAGGATTTTTCACCTCCCAGTGAGAATGTCAGAAACCAGGAGAGACAACTGATGACAGACATGTCAGAGCCTGCTAGTTCCACCCTCTACCATATAAGGACTCTTGGCACCATATAAGGATTTCCTATATTTATAATGGACACCTACTCGGGCTGGTAGTTTCTGTGTAATTGTGTGATCCATATGATACTAAGTGAACAGCAGAAGTAGCCCTGAGGACATGGTGAGAGTGTATATGGAACATCTATGGCTGGAGATTCTTTGTGTTTGGACAGTGAAATGTCTGAGGATGGTGAACTGTGTTTGACTGTGGAAAAGAACTGTGGACCAACATCACTGGACTGGATCAAATTCTTCTCCCTGACTTGGACCTTTTTTTAGTGTTTTGTCAGGTTTCAACAATATGTTACGAAACTTTCCATGCTACAGCCACAAAAATATCATCAAATGTGTCTCAGGTTCTTAACAAATGTTTTAAAACCCCCTGTGCTATAGTCTTTAGACAGATTTTCTTTAAACAATATAAAAGAAACTGTGTTTTAACATCATGAGCATTTATTGTACCATTTGTGTTAATATGCCATGCTGAGTTTTATACTCCCACATTTAATTAATTGATATTTTTCTTCATGTTTATCAATACAAATGAAGAGAAATGTATCAGATTACTCAACTCAATACTAATGAATGATGATGGTGAGTGAGACTGGTGATTAAAGTATCAGCAGTAAGTTTTTCTTTATGTCATAAATGCACAATGCTTACCACAGACCTGCAGGTGAGTCTGTAATGTTGATGTCTGATCCTTTCCATAGATGACCTCACACCTGTACTCTCCTCCATCAGTCCTCTGAACATCTCTCAGTGTCAGAGACACGTTTCCTCTGTGGAGTTCCTCCATGATCAGACTCACTCTGCCCTCATAGCCCCTCCCCTCTCTCACCTCTCCATTCTTATACTGGTAAATACACTCTGTCCCCTTAAACCACCTGATCTCCATGGTAACAGCACTGGTTTCAGGAGACAGGTAACAGGGCAGAGTGACATCTTCATTCTTAACTTTTTTAACAGTTAACTTGTTAGGCCAATAATAGGAGGGCTGGTGTTTGTGAGGGACCAGATCAAATGATTCTGTTGAGAAATTACAACAGACATTTCTCATTAATACAGTCACTCGTTCACTCACATACCAACAACTATTCATACACTTTTAAACCAAAATAAAATCAAAGGACTATGTAGGCCTATGTGTTTAGAGATTGTTCTAGTTCTAAACTAGTGTTTTCAGGATTTTTCACCTCCCAGTGAGAATGTCAGAAACCAGGAGAGACAACTGATGACAGACATGTCAGAGCCTGCTAGTTCCACCCTCTACCATATAAGGACTCTTGGCACCATATAAGGATTTCCTATATTTATAATGGACACCTACTCGGGCTGGTAGTTTCTGTGTAATTGTGTGATCCATATGATACTAAGTGAACAGCAGAAGTAGCCCTGAGGACATGGTGAGAGTGTATATGGAACATCTATGGCTGGAGATTCTTTGTGTTTGGACAGTGAAATGTCTGAGGATGGTGAACTGTGTTTGACTGTGGAAAAGAACTGTGGACCAACATCACTGGACTGGATCAAATTCTTCTCCCTGACTTGGACCTTTTTTTAGTGTTTTGTCAGGTTTCAACAATATGTTACGAAACTTTCCATGCTACAGCCACAAAAATATCATCAAATGTGTCTCAGGTTCTTAACAAATGTTTTAAAACCCCCTGTGCTATAGTCTTTAGACAGATTTTCTTTAAACAATATAAAAGAAACTGTGTTTTAACATCATGAGCATTTATTGTACCATTTGTGTTAATATGCCATGCTGAGTTTTATACTCCCACATTTAATTAATTGATATTTTTCTTCATGTTTATCAATACAAATGAAGAGAAATGTATCAGATTACTCAACTCAATACTAATGAATGATGATGGTGAGTGAGACTGGTGATTAAAGTATCAGCAGTAAGTTTTTCTTTATGTCATAAATGCACAATGCTTACCACAGACCTGCAGGTGAGTCTGTAATGTTGATGTCTGATCCTTTCCATAGATGACCTCACACCTGTACTCTCCTCCATCAGTCCTCTGAACATCTCTCAGTGTCAGAGACACGTTTCCTCTGTGGAGTTCCTCCATGATCAGACTCACTCTGCCCTCATAGCCCCTCCCCTCTCTCACCTCTCCATTCTTATACTGGTAAATACACTCTGTCCCCTTAAACCACCTGATCTCCATGGTAACAGCACTGGTTTCAGGAGACAGGTAACAGGGCAGAGTGACATCATTACCCACAGATGCTCTTTCCCATTTAGGACTGTTATGAGGGTAGAAAAGGCCGCTGACATCTTTTAATCTTGAGACAAGATTAAATGTGTCTGTGAAGGACAAAGAGAGATGTTTTTCATTAAACACTCTCTCTCACACACACACACACACACACACAGTCTCAGCACAGGCATGAACCTACAGTGCACAATTTTATGCATTCCTTATTAAAATATAAAAATGGCATCCAGGCCAGTGGAGAAAATCCATAGTTGATTTAGATTGATTTATTATTGTTGTGTAGTTAGAGGTAGAAGTGAAGAGTAATGTAATGTAATGAATGAATGAATGATGATGTTGAGACTGATAATTATCATTAAAGTGATAACAGTGCATTTTTTACTATGACTTAATCCTCATAGCAGACCAGAAAAAACTCCCAAAAAACCCAGGTGTAACAGGATAAAATGGGAGAAATCTTGATAAGGACCACAGAGAGAGGATTCCCCTTCATGGCCAGACAGGTGTGCAATAGGTGCCGACCCAGTGTTCAGTTACAAACAATACAGATAAAATGTAATTGAAAAACACACTAGTAAACAGAATACAGATAACATAAGCAGCGGGGGGCTCGACTGAGGCAGGCAACAATACACAACACTTACCTGAGACCTGCAGGTGAGTCTGTAATGTTGATGTCTGATCCTTTCCATAGATGACCTCACACCTGTACTCTCCTCCATCAGTCCTCTGAACATCTCTCAGTGTCAGAGACACGTTTCCTCTCTGGAGTTCCTCCATGATCAGACACACTCTGCCCTCATAGCCCCTCCCCTCTCTCACCTCTCCATTCTTATACTGGTAAATACACTCTGTCCCCTTAAACCAGCTGATCTCCATGGTAACAGCACTGGTTTCAGGAGACAAGTAACAGGGCAGAGTGACAACATGTCCCATGAATACACTGATGAAATCTTTTTTTTTCCAGGAGGATAAAGAGCATCCATCATCCTCTGGTCCTCTGACCAGTATTAGTGGTTCTGAGGAGAAGAGGAGAGATCTCAGATCAGTAATGATTTAATCGACCAATAACTGCAGATCAGATTTCACACTGATTAAAAAGGTTTTTCTTCAGAAATCATATATTAATCATCACAGCTCCCATATTCATGTCTGTATATTCTGTTAGAGTTCATTCTACAGTTATGTGAAAGAACACAGACAATTATGATTACATTTAGAATAATCTCATAACTGCATTCTGCTGAGTGTGAACACATAACAAGGTGTTTAAAAAATCTAAACAATTAAGACTTGTAAAGAGTGACCCAGAAGATGAATGCTGGTTGGTTGGACCAATACTCCACCCCTTTAGATTCACTGCGGACAATGGATTTAAACATGTAACGGGTTAACAGGTTACAAATCTGATAACAACAGAAACTTGTACATACAAATTTAATGATCTGTTTATTTTTGGGGGATTTTTTTTTACAGTAATGCCAAAGTAATATGCTTTTTTAAGATGGTCATGTTAGACTTTTATTTGTAATGACCAAATTAGGCCATATTATGGATGTAAAGTATTCTGTTTTTTACTTAGTCTGACAATCAACACTCTCTAAAAAAAGCATAATGACAAAACAGCATGTACCATCAGTGTTTGAGTGGGGGGTGTATAAGACACAGAAATTTGGTCAAGTAAAGTTGTTCCGGGCACAAACATAAATTTTCATTGTCATACCCTGAATATGATAATGACAGAAGCTTGTACATTCAAATTTAATGATCTGTTTATAACTTTTGTGAATTTTTATAGAGTGGTGCTAAGATGGTCATGTTGCGCTTTCATTTGTAATGATTAAATTAGATAACACAATTTTTATGTGTAGTTTGGTGTTTTCATTGTACTCAACATTGTAAAAAACAATGACAAAACAAAACAGCATGTAACACCTACCCTTATGAAGGGTGTCTTGTTTCTTACAGATAAGTCACATAAACTGTAACTTCACATTGTGATAGACTACATACTATCAGATTCACTTATAATGTTCCATACAGATCCATGTCATTGTTTAAGTATGGTGTACCAGTTACATTCCATATGCTGATAAAAATTCAACAAATGGGCCACAGAAATAAGAGATCAAACTGCAAAATACTGTCTTAGAACAAAAGGGTTCTTATGGGTGCCATATGGGACCACAGAGGTTCCATGTAGCACCCTCTGTCACGGCCCTCTGGGCTTTGCCCCTTTTCCTCCAGGCCGTGGTTTTGTTTCTTTTTGTGTGTTCCCTGGTAGGCATGCTGGTGGTGTGGCAGGAGGCAATCAGCCCAATTGGGTACACCGGCGTGCAGTTGTAATCGGGTTTAAAAACTCCGCTCCTCCACCTCTCCCTGCCCCTCCTCTCCTTTCTTTTTGTTTGTCTGCTTTAGGTTGCCGGGGTGGACGATTTTAATTTCGGAGGTGGCCGGTCGGACCGACGTGTTTTCGTTTATTGAACTTTTTTTTGGAACCCCTGATGACTCGCATTCGTTTTCTTTTGTATTGATTAAGTAAATTATGTTTGTTTAAGCCTGATCCACATTCTCTCCCCCCTTACTTATTGTTGCACTCACCTTGTGGGCGTAACACCCTCTTAGACTAAAGAGATCTCGAGGGTGCCATGTGGAACCACTGAGGTTCTTTCACAGGAAAACAGAACCATTATGCCAAAAAAAGGTGCTACTTGACACATGCGCAGGCAATTTGAACTTCAACGACCTTTGCTGAAATCTCAGAAGCACCTGAGACGCGTTGTAACAGACAGTTGTTATCTCCTCTGCCTTTAATGCATTATATTTTTACATTCCTTTAATTCTTCCTCCCTGTCTCTGTCCCTTTGGTCGTGACCCAAGCCCCTTCGCGTTCAGACGTCATAGCACTTAACAGATGCTTGAGTTGACGACTCAACCACGAATGCCGAGAATTCCAGGAATACCTCAGAGATTGACCTGTGGATAGGAATTGAATCACGTCTGGAGTTCAAACAACATTCCCTCACTATAGGCAGAGACACACCCAAAAGGATAGCGGCAGATATAATGCCAGACACCCTGGTACAGTTCAGCATGTGCAGTTCAGTGGTGTTAGCACATTACACATTCCATAAGTCACATAAAATATTCCAACTGCGTAACACCAAACCCTTCAAAGAACTAGGCTTTTCAAAGGAGCATCCTACAGGGCTTTTCAGAGGAGTTCAGATACTACTAGGGATGTACCCAAATCTGAATACATTATTCGGAAAAGCTCCAAAAATGCAATGGAAACAGACATTTTTCTATCTGAAGTTGTTTGTTATTATTCGGGCAAAAACATTCTTGTCATGTCTGTGTGTCAGCCACTATGTTTCTTCACATCGATTAATATCATTGTGGATGGCCATGGCCACAAGTTGAAAACGCCCATTCTGTTTGCAACACAGGACTTTGATTTCACTTAATTTACCATACATTATTGAAAAGTGATCGCTATATTCTGTAGTCACTCCCACGGAGTCATGTGCGGGAGAGAAAAGCCCGGTGTGGCAGCTGGATCACCTCAGCAACCTGTAGTTTTTAGCTGTGTGTGTTAATTTCCCCCATCAAAACAAAACAAAACGAAAAAACCCAGTCGAAGGTCATTTTAAGTTTAAGTTAAGTTTTATTCACTACACATTATTGAAAAATCAGTGCAAATTACTTTTGTAAAACAGTAATTCACGTTTCCCTAGCGAACTGCAGCAACGTCCAAACGCAGCATCACTGGAATTTAAGATTATTTCTTTGAACTGAAAGATATTTTTCTTTGCTGTAAGTTTCTGTTTCCAATAGGCCTACAAAACTAAATCTTTAGGTTTTTAAAACATTTTTTCAGTTTCTGATTGTCTCCCTCTTAAAGGGGTGGTGGCGGTGGGGTTTGGACAGTTCATAAAACTTAAAAAACTTTACTTAAAGATAAAAATAAAGACGGGGAGAAAGAGAGAGAGAGAGAGAGAGAGAGAGAGAGAGATGAAAAGTAGGCTAAATATATTTCATAATTACTTTTGTATCAACATTAGATCAAAATGATGCTTTGAATGCACAAAAATTGCATTGCCCACAAATTTTAGGTTGGAAAATACAACATTTGCCCTATTTAACGTGATTTCCGGTATAAACCACATCCAATTCAGGACTCTACTATCCAAATACAGATACAGAGACAGATAATTTTGTTGTTTGAACAGATACAGATACAGACAATGAGGTCTCTGTACACCTCCAGTTACGACAGTCTAATATGTTTCATTAATATTTATTCGTGAAGGCGATATGTATGCACATACACAGTGATACAGAAGTCCCTGACTGCACTTGAAAAATATGGGAAGGGTGAGCATTCTCCATCCCAAACTTGCTCAAAAAAACAACCCTCTTTAGGAAAACCAAGCTGTCCTCACACTTCCCCTGTCATAAACACTATTGTACTGCCAAAAGACTGAAGCCGTAATGCAAAGACAAAACAATAATTTTTACTTTGAGGGTCTTCCTCGCCATAGAACCCTGTTACAAGGAAACAGCTTCACGTAGCTTAATGCAATGTTTGGCAAGACTGACGACAAAGACCAAGACTAGTCCGAGTGCAAATACTGACAGGTCCAAGACAAGAATGAGATGATAGAGGAACCTCTCATCGAAAGTCGTGCAGTTTCTCGATATAGCCGCTGTCTCTAGTGAAGAATTATCTTAGTACTGCTGGGGACATGGTTTGTTTCTCTTGACTGTGATCACAGAAAAGTTTTTAAATCTGTTTTGTGGTTAAAGAGCTCTTACCTGTTTGCGTCTCTCCTGGTTGCTGTGATTCTGTCTCTTCCATTTGGCCTAAATTAAAAGTTCAATTGATACTTTTCAACTTTCAGATTCAGAGCATTCATATAGTCCACACTAAACTGAACTGATTTCAATTCTGTCAAAGTAGTAATTTAATGGCAGCCCAATGCTTCCTGGATGAATGTTCAATGATGGTCTCAGTAATTTTAGTTTCTCTTTCTGGGATGTCTTTATCTGGAATGTGATGTGCAGGTGTGGGTGTGGACAAGAACATGTTGACACTAATTCAGTGACAGATTCCTGTACAGGAGCTGAGTTTATGTCAGAATACGGGGCCTCACTGTGAGTCATTCACTTTGTCATTCAGTGTTTTCAGTCCTTTACTGTACTGGACTCAAAGTAACACACTTATTCCTAGATAAAAGGCTCACTAGTGAAGCATTTGGTTGTTTGAATGTCACTTGAGTTCCACTCCACTCATTCTCTTTGGCAGTGGAAGTGACCAAACCAGTTTTTTGCTTTTCTTTTTTTCTAGTCATCTCTTTATGTATCTAATCCTCATCATCTCATCTTTCCCTGATAGTTCTCTCCTGCTCTGTCCCCTTACACTCTAATGTTTTCTGTGTTTTAACTTTTATTTATTATTCTACACTGATCATTGATCAGACTGCTCCTTTATCCTAGTATTCTCTCTGTGTGTCATACATGAGATACATTCAGACTTACATCTTAAACCAGACATTTCTTACGTCTCAAATGACTAAAACACACAACATCCCATCTTATAACCAGGCTGCCAGGTCAAAATACACAGTCTGAAAAGAAGACAAACTAATAGGTCCATACATTCACAATTATAGCACATAGAAATTATATGTCTGTATGTATAGGGAGACAACCTAATATGTACCTCTCTCACTCACTTTCAAAGCCACTAATCAGGGTCGCAGGGGGAGCTGGAGCCTATCCCAGTGCTCACAGGGCGAAAGGTGGGGAAACACCCTGGACAGGTCCCAAGTGCATCGCAGGGCAGACAAACACACTCACACACACATTCATACCTGGGGCAATTTAGTGTCTCCAATTCACCTAACCTGCATGTCTTTGGACCGTGGGAGGAAACTGGAGCTCCTGGAGGAAATCCATGCAGACACGGGGAGAACACGCAAACACAGAAAGGACCCTGGCTGCCTGGCGGGGAATCGAACCCGAGTTTTTAGTTTCACTTTTTGTCAGAAACAGGAAGTGCAAACATGGGCATGGACAAGAACATGCTGACACTGATACAGTGACAGAGTTTATTTCTCAACTGTCATGCTTGTGGAAAGAGCGTGGATGCATTTGCAGCTCAGTGTTCTTTTGATTCAGATTAAACATAAGAAAGTGTTTCAAAAAACTTACAAATAGCAGGGTCAGAACTCAGACAGGAAAACCAAAGTGACATGGGTAGACACCAAACAATACCAGGCAAAGAACAAAGGGTAAAAGCAGGAATAAGAACTAAAGAACTAAATGAGGCAGGGGTGGCATGGTGGGGCAGTTGGTAGCGCCGTCACCTTACAGCAAGAAGGTCTCGGGTTTGATTCCTGGCGGGGCGGCTAGGGTCCTTTCTGTGTGGAGTTTGCATGTTCTGGTGTTGTATAACTCTGATGTTGTATATTCATGGGTGTCAGTTAGTTTTGAAAAGTGCTGAGTTCAACTTGTTCACATCAGTGGGCTGTATACTGCCCATAGGTGTAAACGGCATCCCTTTAAGGATCACATTTAAAAGCTGCTTGCGCTTTTTAAGTGTCTTACAATATAATGTTTTGAAAGTCACTTAGGGCTGTACCCGACTCAGAATTTTGTCAGCTGAATCGGATTTGGCTGTTCAATACGAAGATTCGACTATTGGTTCCTTTGTTGTTTTTTTTTCATACAGTGTCTGACAATCAGAAAATCCATTGGCATGAGTTTCGGTGATGATTTCGACCACATTAACACACTCAAATGATACAGAGTCATGGGGACATATTCTCAGCATTTAAAAATCGATAAAAGACAGTTGCATATGATGCAAGATTTGAATTGCGGCCTATTTGAGTTGCCAACATACAATGTTGGACTATGGAGTTGTCAGAATAATGTCACAGATGGCACACATATAGGCCTACTTCTGTTTAAATCAAGCTCTTATAGCCTGTTCTTTTTCTCAATTTCACTTTAAACATTGAAAACAACCTGTAGCCTAATTGACTAAACAAGTGAAACAGTTTAAAATAAATTCACGGCATTGCCCGCTATGAAATAACTTCTCGTCTTCAACAGGATAGGATAGGCTTATTAGGCTGTATTTCTCTTTCAACACAATGCGTAAATCTGAAGTGTAAACAAATAAATAAACAAATTAAACACTTGAAATTTGAGATATTTAAGATGAGAGGCGAACGTCTGTCTTCAGTCTCTTTTTCGATGGCAGCCTAGCTATGCAACTTACCCATTTCAAGTGGTTTGCCATGTTCGATGTTGTTGAATGATAAGTGAATTTCTTGCATACAAAGTTTGCATTTGGTGTTGTTAGGGCTGTCCTTTAAAAGTTTGAAATGCTGCCATTGTTAATTTACCAACCACTCCACCTCTGGTTTCAGCTTCTCTCACCAGTTCACCACCAGCACATGTTGTCACATGGATTTTTTTTTCTTTTTAGCAAGAATATAAAAATATATTTATTATTTCCCTTATTCATAATTCCTCACTGAAGTGTTATACCTGTGCGTTTTTGTGAAAATTCTATCAGTTTTAGCCTGTTATTGTAATGCACACTGACAGCCAAAAAAAAAAAGACTTGAAGAATCTCAGTCGACTGACGGGTCTCAGACTGATGATTCCAGTCGTCGACTTTTAGAGGGCAGCCCTAAAGTCACTGTCATGTAAAGCAATAAAAAGGTTTTTGAAAGCCACATAAGCGACATGTCTAAGTCAGCCTATGTCTGTTAAACACACCACCTATGCATGTTTTCCCAAATAATGAGACCGACCGTGTTAAACCTATGGATCGCTACTCCAAGCCATATTGCAGCACATACTGACAATATAACCTAACTGTGCACTGTGAGTATCTTGTTACGAAACACCACTTGAAGAAACATCATCGGCGGAAACTGACATGTAAAATCACGTTTACAGAAGAAGAATCAAATACTTTTTGTAGTAACCTAAGGATTCAATCTTTATACATGTTTTCTTTTAATTGCTAATTCATAATTAACCAAGAATATGTCTGAATAAGTCATACATAATAGAGTGCACAGCAGTTATGTAAATGTTTTGATTTAGATTTACCAATCAGTAAGCATGTTGGGTCTCTCTCTTGATAGGATTATGTATCAATGTAATTTTATTCATTGTTAAGTTCAACCATTGGTGGGGACATGTCCCCAGCGTCTTGTAAATGACACCTATGTGTATAGTTCTGGTGTTGTATAGCTCTGGTGTTGTATAGTTCTGGTGTTGTATAACTCTGGTGTTACATAGCTCTGGTGTTGTGCAGGGTCTTAGTCACCAGCTCTGGAGGGATCAGTGCTTGTGTTCAGTTACTGTAAAGGTTCATTTAAGGCAGGTCATTTAAATTTGTGTTACTGCTCTTAACTAACATTTGGCAACATGTCCCAAACAATGATCTTCCAGTAACACTTAAAAAATAGACTACATTTCACAAAACAAGCAATTGAGTCTGAATTGATCTGTACAAAAAAACAATGAAAAGGTTGTAATACTGTGATGTGTGAGGTGCTGTGGTTGATCTATATCCACCTGTGTTATTAATGTGTTCCACCAACATGAGCAACAAAACTTCATCATGTATTTAATGAACCTGTAGCTTACACAGCACTTTTGTGGTTTCTGGAAGGATAAATGGAAGGATAAAATAACTTGGTTTCAGCTTCTTGAACTCTATTTCTTGTAGATCTCCTCCAGCTGAGTGCTGGTGTCTGTGAGGTTGTCAAGTCCCTGTTTCAGTCTCTCTACTTTACACGTCTTTCCAAGGCTCAGACTGTGTAAAACCTGCCTCATTCTCTCTATTTTATTGGTCATTCTTCTATGGATCAGTTTAAGTCTGTCCTCGTCTGTACGTTTTTCTTCTTGGTTCAGTGTAAGCTTAAGTCTCTTTATTTCTATTTCTCTCTCGTTCAGTGTCTGTTTTAATCTCTCCATGGAGTCCTGCTCATCATCGTACTGCTGTCTCTTCATTGCTTGATCCTTCATTCTTCCTGTCTCTCTATGTTCTGACAGAATAATCTTCATAAGGTTTCTCTCAGCTTCAGTTTTGGTCTCCATCTCATTTTTCTGTCTGATCTCCTCCAACTCCTCTTTGTGTCTGTCCTCTTTTTCTCTCGTCTGTCTCTCCATGTCCTTTCTCAGCTTCTCTTTCTCACTTTCTTCTTTCAGTTGCTTCTCCAACTCTTTCTTTCTATTTTCATTCTTCTCATTCTCAAGCTCTTTTTCCAGCTCAGCTATCCTTTTTTCAAGTTCTCTAATCTTCTCATCTTTTTCCATAATCAGTTGCTGTGTTTTCATGACATAATCCTGTTTATCCATCTCATGTTTCTTCTCCAGCTCTTTCTCCTCCTTCTCTCTCCTATTTGTCTTTTCTTTTTTTTTAATTAATATTTTCATTCCCACAACTTGCTCCACTGCTTCCTGGCAAACGTCACTGCTGTAGAACTTCTCTTGGTTTTTTGACACCATTTCTTCAATCTTCTGTAGTACATTTGTGACCTCAGTTTCATCCCTGTTCTTAACATTCACAAGGTGACACCTGTTTCCACATTTCTCCATCAGCTGCTGAAACCCATGACTTTTCATCTGGATCACCTCCTCTAGATTAACCTCCCTTAACCCTTCAGTACTTGTGAAGAGGATCATTGTGTGTCCCCAACATTTGTCCCCAAAAATGTCCTCCATGTTCTCCAGCAGCTCACTCTCCTCTCCCTCAGATGGTTCCAGTGGACAGACCAGGAGGAAGGCATGGGGTCCTGGGGCAGACAGACGGACACAGAGCCCCACGTCCTTCCTCATCTCCTCCTGAGAGAGTCCAGGACTCAACCAGTCAGGAGTGTCCACCACCACCAGCTGTCTCCCAGCCACCTCCCCCTGTCTGCTCTCACTGTGCTGGGTCTCTGTGGATGTAGCAGCCTGGATCCCAAACTCCTCTCTGCCCAGGATGGTGTTTCCTGCTGCCCACTTCACTGTCTCACTCAGCCCCAGTAGCACCAGCCTCAGCTCAGGAGATACTGGCAGGTTTGAACTGGGGTTTTCATCTCCCACTGCAAATGATCACAAATAATCTCTGAGTTTCCGTTAAATACAAAGTCTATATGTATGCTAATATTCACAGTCTTCAAACTTCAAACACAGCATGCATCATCCTGATTTTTAAAATTTTGAATGACAGATATTTAAAAGAAATCACACATTAAATGATGTGATATTTTCAGAAATAGTATGAGTATTTTTAATTTTTTAAAATGTATTCAACTGCAGTTAGAGTTTGGCACTGAGCCAGATACAAAGCATGAATCACACATATCAACTTACTCTGTGGAGGATGGAAATCATTGCTGTTCCTTCTCCTGAGTGGAGGTGTGTCAGCTGATCCTAAACACAATACACAGTACATTAACACTGGCTCTGAGCTGAGGTGACACATTTAACAAAGATGAAAACGAAGAAGACACTGGAATTGTTCTATTATGTCTGGATTTAGATAACAAAATTCTTAATATAACATTGAAATTACCCAGCACCATATATGATCTAAAATGAATTCATTAGCAAACTGACTTCACTTCTGCTTCTACCATGCCTGTTGCAAACTCTGTGAAAAAGATCAAGTAACCTCTGTAACCAGACATTCACAGAGACACGTTTTCTCTCTGGAGCTCCTCCATGATCAGACTCACTCTGAATGACACATCATGATCTATAGCATAGCTCTTATTGGAGAATTGGGATGTGCATGGATTGTGCTTGTTACTGTACTATTTCTCATGCACTTAGACTGTGAGTTTCTTCAGGTTGTGTTAACAGAGGACTAGTTGGGTATTTTCTTCTAATTGTCATGAATAGCTGAATAGTAAGTCACTGAGTAGTTCCAAATAAACACGGCATCAACCACACTCCTGAAGCTCTGGATAAGAGCATTTGCTGAAAAAAACAAAATTATAATTTGTTGTAACTAGTAAAGTTACGCAGCCCTTACCACAGACTTCCAGCTGAGTCTCTGATGTCAGCTTTTTGTCTTCTCCAGAAATGACCTCACGCCTGTCCTTTCCTCCATCAGCCCTCTGAACATCTCTCAGTGTCAGAGACACATTTCCTCTCTTGAGTTCCTCCTCTGACAGAATAATCTTCATGAGGTTTCTCTCAGCTTCAGCTTTGGACTCCATCTCATATTTCTCCCTGATCTCCTCCAACTCCTCTTTGTGTCTGTCCTCTTTTTCTCTCATCTCTCGCTCCATGTCCTTTCTCAGCTTCTCTCTCTCCCTTTCTACCTCTCTTCTCCTTTCTTTCTCTTCTTCCAGTTGCTTCTCCAACTCTTTTTTTCTATCCTCTTTCTTCTCATTCTCAAGCTCTTTTTCCAGCTCAGTTATCCTTTTTTCAAGTTCACTAATCTTTTCATCTTTTTCCATAATCTCTTGCTCCATTTTCATGACATAATCCTGTTTATCCATCTCATGTTTCTTCTCCAACTCTTTCTCCTCCTTCTCTCTCCTATTTTTCTTCTCTTTTTCAATTAATATTTTCATTCCCACAACTTGCTCCACTGCTTCCTGGTAAACGTCACTGCTGTAGAACTTCTCTTGGTTTTTTGACACCATTTCTTCAATCTTCTGCAGCAGTTCTGTGACCTCAGTTTCATCCCTGTTCTTAACATTCACAAGGTGACACCTGTTCCCACATTTCTCCATCAGCTGCTGAAACCCATGACTTTTCATCTGGATCACCTTTTCTAGATTAACCCCCCTTAACCCTTCAGTATTGATGAAGAGGATCATTGTGTGTGCCCGACACTTGTCCCCAAAAATGTCCTCCATTCTCTCCAGTAGCTCACTCTCCTCTCCCTCAGATGGTTCCAGTGGACAGACCAGGAGGAAGGTGTGGGGTCCTGGGGCAGACAGACGGACACAGAGCCCCACGTCCTTCCTCATCTCCTCCTGAGAGAGTCCAGGACTCAACCAGTCAGGAGTGTCCACCACCACCAGCTGTCTCCCAGCCACCTCCCCCTGTCTGCTCTCACTGTGCTGGGTCTCTGTGGATGCAGCAGCCTGGATCCCAAACTCCTCTCTGCCCAGGATGGTGTTTCCTGCTGCCCACTTCACTGTCTCACTCAGCCCCAGTAGCACCAGCCTCAGCTCAGGAGATACTGGCAGGTTTGAACTGGGGCTTTCACCTCCCACTGCAAACAATCACAAATAATCTCTGAGTTTCTGTTGAACACAAACTCTATATGTATGTTAATATTCACAGTCTTCAAACTTCAAACACATCATGCATCATCCTCATTTTTTAAATTCTGAATGTCAACTATTTAAATGAAATCACACATTAAATTATGTGATATTTTCAGAAATAATATGAATATTTTTAATTTTTTAAAATGTATTCAAGTGCAGTTAGAGTTTGGCACTGAACAGGTACAGGACATAAATCAACACAAATCACACAAATCAACTTACTCTGTGGAGGAATGAAATCATTGCTGTTCCTTCTCCTGAGTGGAGTTGTGTCAGCTGGTCCTAAACGCAATACACAGTACATTAACACTGGTTCTGATCTGAGGTGACACATTTAACAAAGATGAAAATGAGGAAGACACAGGAATTAATCTATTATGTCTGGATGTAGACTACAAAATTTTTAATATAACATTGAAATTACCCAGCACCATATATGATTTAAAATGAATTCATTAGCAAACTGACTTCACTTCTGCTTATACCATGTCTGTTGCAAACTCTAGAGGGCGATACTCTATCCACTTAACTGAAGCATAAGTTTAACCATGTTGCCTTGGTTACTTGGCCATAGCTGGATATCTTGGACGGTCAGCTGACAGCATAATTAATAAGGATGGAATAGCCTGAGACACACCAATTTACTTTCTCCAACAACAAAACTGATGTTGGATATTTCTGTGAAGTTTACATCTTTGCACTTCAACACATGACCTGTGTAACATTCTGATGAACTCAGCGCTTATAAATTCTCATTAGAGTGATGTTCTCTCTATAAAATAACTCTGTGAAAAAGATCAAGTAACCTCTGTAACCAGACATTCACAGAGACACGTTTTCTCTCTGGAGCTCCTCCATGATCAGACTCACTCTGAATGACACATCATGATCTATAGCATAGCTCTTATTGGAGCATTGGGATGTGCATGGATTGTGCTTGTTACTGTACTATTTCTCGTGCACTTAGTCAGACTGTGAGTCTCATCAGGTTGTGTTAACAGAGGACTAGTGGGGTGTTTTCTTCTAATTGTCGTGAATAGCTGAATAGTAAGTCACTGAGTAGTTCCAAAAAAACATGGCGTGACCCATACTCCTGAAGCTCTGGATAAGAGCATTTGCTGAAAAAAACAAAATTATAATTTGTTGTAACTGCTAAAGTTCCACAGCCCTTACCACAGACTTCCAGCTGAGTCTCTGATGTCAGCGTTTTGTCTTCTCCAGAAATGACCTCACACCTGTCCTTTCCTCCATCAGCCCTCCAAACATCTCTCAGTGTCAGAGACACATCTCCTCTCTGGAGCTTCTCCTCTGACAGAATAATCTTCATGAGGTTTCTCTCAGCTTCAGCTTTGGCCTCCATCTCATATTTCTCCCTGATCTCCTCCAACTCCTCTTTGTGTCTGTCCTCTTTTTCTCTCATCTCTCGCTCCATGTCCTTTCTCAGCTTCTCTCTCTCCCATTCTATCTCTCTTCTCCTTTCTTTCTCTTCTTCCAGTTGCTTCTCCAACTCTCTCTTTCTATTTTCATTCTTCTCATTCTCAAGCTCTTTTTCCAGCTCAGCTATCCTTTTTTCAAGTTCTCTAATCTTCTCATCTTTTTCCTCATTCTGTCGCTTCGTTTTCACAACATAATCCTGTTTATCCATCTCATATTTCCTCTCCAGCTCTTTCTCCTCCTTCTCTCTCCTATTTGTCTTTTCTTTTTCAGTTAATATTTTCATTCCCACAACTTGCTCCACTGCTTCCTGGTAAATGTCACTGCTGTACAACTTCTCTTGGTTTTTTGACACCATTTCTTCAATCTTCTGCAGCAGTTCTGTGACCTCAGTTTCATCGCTGTTCTTAACATTCACAAGGTGATACCTGTTTCCACATTTCTCCATCAGCTGCTGAAACCCATGACTTTTCATCTGGATCACCTCCTCTAGATTAACCCCCCTTAACCCTTCAGTATTTGTGAAGAGGATCATTGTGTGTGCCCAACATTTGTCCCCAAAAATGTCCTCCATGTTCTCCAGCAGCTCACTCTCCTCTCCCTCAGATGGTTCCAGTGGACAGACCAGGAGGAAGGCATGGGGTCCTGGGGCAGACAGACGGACACAGAGCCCCACGTCCTTCCTCATCTCCTCCTGAGAGAGTCCAGGACTCAACCAGTCAGGAGTGTCCACCACCACCAGCTGTCTCCCAGCCACCTCCCCCTGTCTGCTCTCACTGTGCTGGGTCTCTGTGGATGTAGCAGCCTGGATCCCAAACTCCTCTCTGCCCAGGATGGTGTTTCCTGCTGCCCACTTCACTGTCTCACTCAGCCCCAGTAGCACCAGCCTCAGCTCAGGAGATACTGGCAGGTTTAAACTGGGGCTTTCACCTCCCACTGCAAACAATCACAAATAATCTCTGAGTTTCTGTTAAATACAAAGTCTATATGTATGCTAATATTCACAATCTTCAAACTTCAAACACAGCATGCATCATCCTCATTTTTTAAATTCTGAATGTTCAAGTTTGAATGTCAAATATTTAAATGAAATTACAGACTAAATTTAGCAATGTTTTCATAGATAATATGAACATTTTTAATTTTTAAAATGTATTCAACTGCAGTTAGAGTTTGGCACTGAACAGGTACAAAGCACAAATCACACAAATCCACTTACTCTGTGGAGGATGGAAATCATTGCTGTTCCTCCTCCTGAATGGAGGTGTGTCAGCTGGTCCTAAACACAATACACAGTACATTAACACTGGTTTTGAGCTGAGGTGACACATTAAACAAAGATGAAAACAAAGAGGACACTGGAATTAATCTATTATGTCTGGATGTAGACAACAAAATTCTTAATATAACATTGAAATTACCCAGCACCATATATGATTTAAAATGAATTCATTAGCAAACTGACTTCACTTCTGCTTATACCGTGTCCCCTGCAAGCTCTAGAGGGCGATACTCTATCCACTTAACTGAAGCATAAGTCTAACCATGTTGCCTTTGTTACTTGGCCATAGCTGAATATCTTGGACAGTCAGCTGACAGCATAATTAATAAGGATGGAATAGCCTGAGACACACCAATTTATTTTCTCCTGAAACAAAACTGATGTTGGATATTTCTGTGAAGTTTACATCTTTGCACTTCAACACATGACCTGTGCAGCATTCTGATGAACTCAGCGCTTATAAATTCTCATTAGAGTGATGCTCTCTCTATAAAATAACTCTGTGAAAAAGATCAAGTAACCTCTGTAACCAGACATTCACAGAGACACGTTTTCTCTCTGGAGCTCCTCCATGATCAGACTCACTCTGTGTGAGTCTCTTCAGGTTGTGTTAACAGAGGACTAGTTGGGTGTATTCTACTAACTGTCATGAATAGCCAAATAGTAAGTCACTGATTAGTTCCAAATAAACATGGCGTGACACACACTCCTGAAGTGTTACTGAAACATACATTAAAAATCATACATAATATGGAAATCTGGACTATTACGGGTACACAGTAACAAAGAGGAAAAGGAGGTCAAAAACCAGTCATGGTTACACATGGTTTTATACTTATTAAACTCCCCAATCATTTTATAACCTCACCTTTAAAATGATGTCAGTGTTTTTTGTTGGATTTTAATGAGAGACAGCTGAGATACAGATTACATCTTCTGGCCAATCCACACAGTCCATTACTCTACATGCTGTCAGTCAATAATACAGTCAGTCAATAATACAGTTATTCAACAATACAGTCAGTCAATAATACACTTAGTCAATAATACAGTCAGTCAATAATACACTTAGTCAATAATACAGTCAGTCAATAATACAGTTATTCAACAATACAGTCAGTCAATAATACACTTAGTCAATAATACAGTCAGTCAATAATACAGTTATTCAACAATACAGTCATTCAATAATACAGTCAGTCAATAATACACTTAGTCAATAATACAGTCAGTCAATAATACAGTTATTCAACAATACAGTCAGTCAATAATACAGTCAGTCAATAATGCACTTTGTCAGATTGAACAAAGATGCTTTAGACAGAATCATCCTTCAGTCAGAGGTTCATCAATAGGATTAGATGATATACTGTATGAGTCTATTTTCAGTCTGCTTTTCACACAGGGATTTCTTCTTGTTTCTTTCATTACATTACAATAACTGTCCAACTCAGAGTGAATCAAAGTGAAGAGAAATGCATATGATTTATATGTGAGATATGTATCTATTAATCAGGACAGTGAGTGAGAATCAGGATTATCAGTAATGTATGTGCAGTAGAATGTTCATCATGGTTCTGAATTGTAATTTGCTGTAATTTGGTGAAGTGGTTCTACAGCCCTTACCATAGACTTCCAGCTGAGTTTTTGATGTCAACTTTTTGTCTTCTCCATAGATGACCTCACACCTGTACTCTCCTCCATCAGTCCACTGAACATCTCTCAGTGTCAGAGACACGTTTCCTCTCTGGAGCTCCTCCATGATCAGACTCACTCTGCCCTCATAGCCCCTCCCCTCTCTCACCTCTCCATTCTTATACTGGTAAATACACTCTTTCCCCATAAACCACCTGATCTCCATGGTAACAGCACTGGTTTTAGGAGACAGGTAACAGGGCAGAGTGACATCATCGCCCACAGATGCTCTTTGCCACTTAGAACTGTAATAATGTGAGAAAAAGCCACCCACATCTTCCAATCTTGAGACAAGATCAAGTGTATCTGTGGAGGAACAAAAAGAGATATCTTGTTAAAACACACACACATACACACAGCCTGAATACAAGCATTAACTTACTCATTGAAAGGTAAAAAATGGCATCCAGGCCAGTAGAGAAAATCCATAGTTTGCTTAATTATTATTTTATTGTTATAGGCATAGGCGTCATGCACGCTGGGGACGCTGGGGACATGTCCCCACCACTTTTAGAAAGCCTTTAGTTAGTTGAACTTGATAATGAATAAAATTACGTTGATACATAGTCCTATCATGTCATTAAGAGAGAGACCCAACATGCTTACCGATCGGTAAATCTAAATCGAAACACTTACGTAGCTGCTGTGCACTCTATTATGTATGACGTATGTGCGTTCTTAAACACACTCATTCAGACGTAGTTTTGGTTAATTACAAATTAGAAATTAAAAGAAAACATGTATAAAGGTTGATTCCTTAGGTTACCACAAATCCTATTTGGTTTTTCTTCTGTAAACGTGATTTTGTATGTCAGTCTCTTCTGATGATGTTTCTTCAAGTGGTGTTTGGTAAGAAGATACTCACAGTGCACAATTAGGCTAGATTGTCAGTATGTGCTGCAGTATTGCTCGGAGTAGCGATCCATAGGTTTAACACGGTCGGTCTCATTATTTGGGAAAACATGCATAGGTGGTGTGTTTAACAGACATAGGCTAACTTAGACATGTCACTCATGTGGCTTTCAAAAACGTTTTTATTGTTTTACATGACAGTGACTTTAGGGCTGCCCTCTAAAAGTCGATGAGTAGAATCATCAGTTGGAGACCCATCAGTCAACTGAGATTCTTCAAGTCTAGCAGTCTTTTTTTTTTTTTTTGGCTGTCAGTGTGCATTACAATAACAGGATAAAACAAATAGAAATTTACAAAAACGCACAGGTATAACACTTCAGTTACGAATTATGAATAAGGGAATAATAAATATATTTTTATATTCTTGCTAAAAAAAAACTAACAAACTGGTTGGTAAACTAACAATGGCGGCATTTCGAACTTTTTGAAGGACAGCTCTAACAACATCAAATGCAAATTTTGTATACAAGAATTCACTTATCATTCAACAACATCGAACGTGGCAAGCCACTTGAAATGGGTAAGTTGCATAGCTAGGCTGCCATCGAAAAAGAGACTGAAGACAGACGTTTGCTTCTCATCTTAAGTATCCCAGATCTTACATTTCAAGTGTTTAATTAGTTTATTTATTCGTATACACTTCAGAGTGTATTGTGTTGAAAGAGAAGTACAGCCTAATAAGCCTATCCTATCCTGTTGAAGACGAGAAGTAATTTCATACCGGGCAATGCCGTGAATTTATTTTAAACTGTTTCACTTGTTTATTCATTTAGGCGTGTTGTTTTTAATGTCTACAGAGAAATTGAGAAAAAAATAGGCTATAAGAGCTTGATTTAAACAGAAGTAGGCCTATATGTGAGCCGCCTATCTCATTATTCCAACAAATCCATAGTCCAACATTGCATGTAGGCAACTCAAATAGGACGCAATTCAAATCTTGCATCATATGTAACTGTCTTTTATCGATTTTTAAATGCTCAAAAATATGTCTCCATGACTCTGTTGCATTTGACTATGTTAATGTGGTCGAAATCACTGAAACTCATGCCAATGGATTTTCTGATCGCCAAAAACAGGAACGAATAGTCCAACATTCGTATTGGACAGCCAAATCCGATTCGCGACTTTCAAAGCATTATATAGCATAGTAACACACGTAAAAAGCGCAAGCAGCTTTTAAACGTTATCCTTAAAGGCATGCCGTTTACACCTATGGGCAGTATACAGCCCACTGATGTGAACATGTCGAACCCATTGTTGTCCTCAGCACTTTTCAAAACAAACTGACGCCCATGGTTACAAGTGGAAGTGAAGAGTAATGTAATGCAGTGAGTGAATGAAGGATGATGCTGACTGAGACTGATAATTATCATTACAGTGTAAACAGTGAGTTTTTTACCATGATGTAAATACACAATACTTACTTAAGACCCACAAGGAAGTCCATAATGTTGACCTCTGTCCTTCTCCATAGATGACCTCACACCTATACACGCCTACATCAGTCCACTGAACATCTCTCAGTGTCAGAGACACGTTTCCTCTCTGGAGTTCCTCCATGATCAGACTCACTCTGCCCTCATAGCCCCTCCCCTCTCTCACCTCTCCATTCTTATACTGGTAAATACACTCTGTCCCCTTATACCAGCTGATCTCCATGGTAACAGTACTGGTTTCAGGGGACAGGTAACAGGGCAGAGTGACATCATCTCCCATGAACACACGAATGAATTCATGTCTGTTCCAGGAGGATGAAGAGCTTCCATAATCCTCTGGTCTTCTTAGTTGTCCTAAGATGAAGAGCAGAGATCTCAAATCAGCAGAATTCACACTCTGATTGAAAAGGTTTTCTTCATAAATCATAAAATAATTATCACAGCATTCATTCCTCATTTATGTGAACGAGCACAGACAATTATAATTACATTTAGAAAAACTCTCATAACTGCATTCTGCTTGGTGTGAACACATAACAAAGTGTTTATGAAATCCAAACAATTAAGACTTGTAAACAGTGACCCAGAAGATGAATGCTGATTGGTTGTACCAATACTCTACCCCTGTAGATTCAGTCTGGGCAATGGATTTTAACATGTGACAGGGTATCACCAGTGTTTGAGTGGGGGGCATACAAAGCACTGAAATATGATCAAGTAAGATGCAGCCCTCAAAAAAACTTTATTATCATATTTTGAATCTGGTAATAAAAGAAACTTGTACATACAATTTTTTTAACTTTACTATTTTTGAGAATTTTATAGAGCAATTCAAAAGTATTATACTATTTCAAGATGGGCATGCTTTTCTTTTTATGTGTAATGTTCAAATTATGCTACATTTACTACATTTATGTAAAGTATGATATTTTCACTTGCTATTATACTCAACACTCTATGAAAATTAAAGACAAAATGTAACCTCCCACCAGTATGAGGGGTGCTGTGCTGTTTAGAGAGTTTAGAGAGTCACATAAAGATGAACTGAAACTCCACATTGTGATAGACTGCACACTATCAGATTCACTTATAATGTTCCATGTCATTGTTTAAGTATGGTGAGCCAGTTACACTCTATATACTGGTAAATAGCAACAAATAGGCTACCTAAATAAAAATCAAACTGCAAAATACCATGTTAATATAATAAGTCACATAGCATACTAAGACTGCACAACTAAGCTTTTGAAATGAGCTAAAAATAATCATTTAAGAGGAACTCGGTTACTACGCTCTAGTTGTCCCAAGTGGTTGAAGCAGCTGGATGCATGCACAGGTTGGTCTCCATTTTACTAAAACAGAACAATGAACAAAATACTTATAAGAACTTACAGCATCCCAGATCCAGGCTTCACAAAAAAACAACAGACAGACAAACCAACACAACACAGGACAATTCCACACCAGAAACCATAGGCAAAGCTAGGAGTATTTATACAGATCAGGCAAGACTGAACTAACAAGACACAGGTGGGACTAATAATTAAACTGACAAATTGAACTAATGAAACCAAAACTAACCACTATTAACATTAACATTCTAACAAACTATTAACATTTTTGGATGTGATGTGTATGTGCATATTTTCCTTAAAACAACCTGTACTCCCCAGTGTCCTTCACAGTGATACAGAAGTCCCTGATTGCACATGAGAAATACAGGAGAGGAGAGCATTCTCCATCCTTGACTTGTCTGAAAAACAACAACCTATAGGAAGCAACCTTTGGCCTCTGTGTTCACATATCTGCTGTCATTTGTATTTTAATGTATCTGGGTGCCATGACAATTTAATTTCCCTGCAGGAATTAATAAAGTCATCCATCTATCTATCTATCTATCTATCTATCTATCTATCTATCTATCTATCTATCTATCTATCTATCCATCTATCCATCTATCTATCTATCTAATTATCTATCTAATTATCTATCTATCTATCTATCCTTCTATCCATCTATCTATCTATCTATCTATCTATCTATCTATCTAATTATCTATCTATCTGTCTGTCTATCTATCTATCTATCTATCTATCTATCTATCTATCTATCTATCTATCCATCTAAAACCATATTGTCCTCACACTTTCCCTGTCATAAACACAATGTAAATGTAGCAGGAGTAGTTATAACCTGTACCAATTAAATACAATTCATCAAAATATTAGATCCTCATTCCCTGAGTATACATTCTCAAGTGTTCCACTGATATTTTTGGATCTGTTTGTATTCTGATGCCCCTTTCGAGTTGGTAATTATTAGTCGTCAAGTTCATTGGTTACATCACATGTCGTCCCTTTTCTTTGCACTGGTGATGTGTGGTACATTGAAATACAAGCTCCAGTCATTGTCATATTAAAAACGTTTTAAGTGATGGTATTCTATTTTTATGAACAGGAGCCAGAGACGTGTTATATTATTTTACTGTATGTTGACAACACTAATACTGTTTTATTGTCAGGTCTTTCCTTCTGTGATGCTGTGGTGACGTATCATGATGGCGCATGTGTTTGGTTCCGACACGAAACATCAGTCTCTGTCTGTCCCATTTTTCTCCATTCTGTTCCGCTTTATTTGCTTAATCCTAAGCTCTACAAGTGCGGTTTTTAAGTACGATCACCAGGCACTACTGCAAATAAAATGACACATGAAAAGTTCCCATGCTCCCATTTTAAATCTATCCAACTTCGAACATCCAAGAAATGCTACAGACCCACCTTATTATCATACTTTGAATCTGGTAATAACAGAAACTTGTACATACAATTTTTTTAACTTTACTATTTTTGAGAATTTTATAGAGCAATTCAAAAGTATTATACTATTTTAAGATGGTCATGCTGCTCTTTTTATGTGTAATGTTCAAATTATGCTACATTTGCTACATTTATGTAAAGTATGATGTTTTCACTGGGTATTATACTCAACACTCTCTATGGAAATTAAAGACACGGTACAGTGGTACAGGTTGTCAGGTACAGCGGAGATGGCTGTGGAGACTGGGGATTAACCGGGATATTGTCCGTAGAGGCCATGGCTGCCCCCTGGGACTGGAATACTACATCCCTACTTTTCAACTATCCTGTTTGATCCCGATATGCCCTGCAATCCCTGACAGAACACCTGGCTGCCTTCAACAGAGTAAACTCCTGTGACCAAATCGGGGAGATAACCATGGGGTTCTAATAGGCCGGCAGCACCTGTTCCTAAGATGGCCCTGGTGAACGCAAGATCAATCCCGAACAAGACCTTCCTCCTAAATGATCTTTTTAAGTCTCGTACTTTGGATTTTCTTTTCCCGTGTGAGACCTTGCTGAACACTGGTGAGTCGGGCGCTTTAACTGAACTTGGTACAGACGACTGTAGCTGCTTTAACTCACGGTAGAGGTAGAGGTTATCCAGTAGAGTGGGAGGGGTCGCTACTGGTTATAAAAACTGTTTGAACTGTTGCGTGCTCCCTGCAATGTCCTATAAGAGCTTTTAATTACAGCTGATCAAAGTTGAACTTAATGTGCCCCTGCTCTGAGCTGTGATATATCGTCCACCTAGAGCAAATATTCAATATTCATATCTGCTGTCCCAAAAAGCCTCTTGTGATGGACTTTACAAATTTAATTGAAGCTTTTAATCTGACCCAATCTGTTTCCGGGCCGACGCATGAGCGTGGACACACACTTGATCTGGTTTTATCATATGGCTTTGACACCAGTAATTTGCAAATGTACTACTTGTATTTCTGAACATATGCCTATTGTTCTTAGTGCTAACATCCCGGGTCCCCCCCCCCCCCCCCCCCCCCCCCCCGTTACTCACAGGTCATCAGTAATTTGACGGTAAGTCATTTTGTCAGTGCTTTCACTTCGACCTCTTCCACAACCCACAACCATTCTGTAAAAACCCATTGAAGGATTCCACTCCAAACTATCCTTGATTCATTGCCCGCCCCCTTAAATATATGCGTCCTAAAGCCAAGTCTCAGCTTTGGTTTGACAATACCACCAGAGCACTCAGGTAAGCCTGCAGGAGGGCTGAAAGAAACGGCTGAAAGAAAGTGGAAGAAAGATAGGCTACAAGTGTCATGTAATATTTTAAAACATTACCTAACCGTATTCCAAGAGTCTGTTAAGTCCACTAGAGCAAAATATTTATCAGACTTTGTAGCGAAACACAATCACCAACCAAAGGTTCTTTTCAACACATTAAGCACATTAATCAACCCCACTGATAGTGACAGTGGTAACATATCATCCCAGCTGCAATAGTTTTCTTAATTCTTTGTCATAGCTCTCTCATGTCTGGGCCAAGTACAAACATTTTTTAAACATGCATTAGTGCATCCACTAATCAAAAAGCCTGATTCTGATCGCACTGACCCAAATAACTATAGGCCGATTTCAAAACTACCATTACTTTCCAAGATACTTGAAAAGGTTGTCTTCCAGCAACTCCAGTCCTTTTCTAACGGTGAACAACATTTTTGATATTTTTCAGTCTGGTTTCCGTGCAATACACAGCACTGAATCTGCACTACTCAAAGTCACAAACGACTTACTGCTGTCTGTAGATGCTAGAGACGGAGCAATCCTAATGTTGTTAGATCTTAGTGCTGGCTTTGACACTGTAGACCACCACATTCTTCTAGAGCACCTGGAGCTCTGAGTGGGCATCTCAGACACCACACTCCAATGGTTCGCTTCTTTCTTAGAAAGGAGCACCTTTTCAGTTTCTTTTAATGGAACATCATCTGTCCCTGCCCCTCTCCTGTACGGTGTACCAGAATGATCGGTGCTCAGCTGTATTTTATTTTCATTATACATGTTACCCCTGCGCCACATTATGAAAAAATATGGAGTATCCTATCATTGCTACGCTGATGATACACAGCTGTACCGCCCTTTGAGACCTGGCAGCCCTGGTGCACTGAAACACCTGTTTGAATGCCTAAACAAGATCAAGCAGTGGATGGTCAGCAATGTCTTAAAACTAAATGAAAGGCAGAAATCTTAATTTTTGGATCTCCAGATGATTCTAGAACGATCTTGCTATCTAGGGCAACTCTCCGGTTATGTCAAACCCTACACTGAGAATCTTGGCATTTTTTTTACCCTAATCTTGAATGTGATGAGCAAATAAATGCTGTTGTCAAGTCGTCTTCTTACCATCTTAGAGTTTTAAGCAAGGCCAAGCTCATGTTCTCTTTTAAAGATTTTGAGGCAATAATCCATGCTTTTATTTCTTCTCGCCTGGATTACTGCAACGCACTATATTTCAGTCAGTCAAACTACTCTGCAATGTCTTCAGCTAGTGCTAAATGCACCCACCTGCCTGCTAACAAAGTAAAAAAGAATCACGCCATATTACCCGAATCTAACATCATTGCACTGGTTACAAGTGAAATTTAGAGTCAATTTCAAAAATGTATTGTTTGTTTTTAAAGCTCTGCACAGGCTATCCAATGTTTTAAATCGAGGCTGAAAACCCACTTGTTTTCTCTGGCTTTTCTAGGTGTTCAGAGCTGTGTTTTGTATTTGTTCATGTATTTTGTTATTGTTAATTTTTGTGCCCTTTATTTTTACCAAATAAAGCACTTTGGTCAGCTGCAGGTTGTTTTTAAACTGTGCTATACAAATGAAAGAAAGAAAGAAAGAAAGAAAGAAAGAAAGAAAGAAAGAAGAAAAGAAAGAAAGAAAGGTACATTATGAATGGCAATGCGTGTAAATGTACTGCGTAGCATTAAAACTATACGATCTCGAATTCCATATGTAAGATGTAAACTATATGGACTCGACCATTTTCTTTATGCTGGTGACATGTGGAGCTGGAAACAAGCTACATTGTTTTACTGTACATTGACAACCTAATGCCGTTTTACTGCTAGTAAAACATATGCTGTGAACCTAAACCATCCTGTCGGCCTGAGAATAGCTCCAAAAGAACGAACTGTGATCCAGAACACTCTCCAAGACGATGGAGAAAAACCTCTCATTTCCGGACCCATGTGTCAAAGACCAAATTGGAGTACTACATCCCTGCTCCTACATCTCTTCTACAGTCCCACAGTCCCACATTCATTTACTGCATTTTCTCAATACTGCTGTGGGCATGGTTGGTTTCTCTCTGTTATAATCAAAGACATGTTCCTGAAAGTATTTTGAACTTAAAAAGCTCTTACCTGCTCGTGTCTCTAACGGTTGCTGTGGTTCTTGCTCCTCCATTTGGCATAAATTAAAGGTTTAATTAATATGCTGAAGCTCTTAGAGCCAATGTGTTCATACAGTCCATGCCATATTGAACTGATTTCAATCCAGTCAAAGTAGTAATTTAATGACAACCCAGTGCTACCTGGATGAATTTTCGTTGATGCTCTCTGTAACGTTTAGTTTCTCTTTCTGTTTTTTCTGAATCAGGAAGTGCAAATGTGGGAGACAAAAACATATAGACACTGATTCAGTGACAGATTCCTAAACAGGAATTTTATTTCAGAACATTGTGCCTAACAACAGATTATGTCATTAAGTTCAGTGTTTTCTGTCCTTTTCTTTACTGTACTGGAGTCAAAGTACTACATATATTTCCAGTTAAATGGTTTACTGGTGAAGCATTGTGTTATTTGAATTCCACCATATTACTACCCCCTCCTCTCTCTCTCTCTTTTTTTCTAGTCATCTCTTTACGTGTCTAATCCTCAGCATCTCATCTTTCCCTCATGTTTCTCTCCTGCTCTGTCTCTTCACACTGTAATGTTTTCTGTCTTTTCATTTTTATCTGTGACTCTACACTGATCAGACTGCTCTATTACCCCAGTGCTCTCTGTGTGTCAGTCATGAAATACATTCAGACTTTTCTTACATCTTAAACCAAAGGAGAGATCAAATGACTTAAAAAACAAGAAAAACAAACACACATACACACATCACATCTTATAACCAGGCAGGGAAGTTGGGCTCAGGATAGATCTAGAATGTTACAGTTTACAGAGGAATTAACAGGTACATACATTCACAAATATCTTACCAAATTTAATTCACACACCTGGTCAGATACCAACACAAAAGGCTTCAGCATGTGATAATTATTGCATTGACAAGTACCTGCTACAGGTATCACAGTCAACATCATCTAATAGCTAAATAATGATAATACTGAGAAGAAGAACTGCACAAGGTAAAACAAGAGAGAAATATAAAACAGAACTTATATAAAAAAAAAAACATACATAGACTGAAATAAAAAAAAACATATTTGTGATGAGAATGTACAGTATGTACAGCAATGAATGAAATCTGTCATTTTGTTGGTGTATGAGAATTTAGTGTACTCGTTCACTGTTCATCATAGAATATTGTTATTATTGTTATTGTTATTCTTCTTCTTCTTCTTCTTCTTCTTCTTCTTCTTCTTCTTATTATTATTATTATTATTATCATCATCATCAAAGTGGACATACAAAACTAGAAACATACCTGTGTCTTCAGTTTCTGAGAAATGCAGAATGCTTGGGGAAGATCCATTTTAAAAAAACAATATGGTGGTGCCATTAAGATGTAAACTGCCATATACAAGAAAGGATGGAGAGTAGTACCTTGATGTCCTAATCCAGGGAAATGCACAACACAGGACCAAAAAAAGCATGGAAAAACAGTATGATGGTGTGAATAATGTGTAAATCACAATATGAAGTAAGTGAAAGAAATCTACCAATGTGTGATGTGATGACTAAGTTTACAGATACACAGTTAATATTATAGGTATCATGACTATTTGTTTTCTCATCACAACTCTTCCTTGGGTCAGATGTTGTCCCTCTTAATCTTAGAGCTCATACCAGTCATCTGAGACATTCTCTGGGATCTTGGATGTATCCACTTCCAAACAGCATTGCTCTGACACCTCATATGTTCCACACAGATGTTTTATGTGTATCTTCAGCTCTGGAGAATAGCTGCCCAAAGCTCTGATGATGACTGGGATGATGTGGGCTTCCATATTCCAGGTCTTTTATACTTGAGGTCACTGGTCCTGGTATTCCTTGATTTTCTCCTCTTCCTTGGTTGAGACGTTCCTGTCATCTGGAACTGCGATGCTGATGATTGCTGTTCTTCGGGTTTCCTTGTTGATAACCACGACCAGGCAGCCGTGGTTTTCACAGTACTGTGATCTGCTAGTGCTAGCAGATGCTCCTATATACAAGCGCTACAACATTGTTCTGCCTCATACATGGACACCACAGTGTGTGATTAAGTGGCAGCAGTGCAGTAATATAAGTATGTGGACACTGTCAGATACAGTGTCCAGATACATATAGATACACTGTCAGAGGAGAAGCTTCATTCTGATGAAAATACAGATGCTATATGTAAAAAAGGGCAAATCAACGGTCATTATTTTTGGGGAAGTTGTGTAGTTTTTAATGTGGACGAGACACAGATGAAAATGTTTTATTCTTCCTTTACTCAGTCTGTCCTTTCTTTTTCTATGATCTCCTGCTTTAGTGGTCTGGGCCTTAAAAGTAGGAACAAACTGGAAAAAACTATAAAGCAGAGCCATAAGATTACTGGTGTTCCCCTTAATGACCCTCAGCACCTGTATGAAGTGAGGGTCATCCCAAAAGCACAGACCATTGTTTCGGAAAACATGTTAAGTTTACACATGTTTACACATGTTTAAAACATGTTTAAGTTCCAGATGCTCCCATCAGGGCGGAGCTTTAGTTTCCCCAGAGGAAGCACTAGTAGAAACAGATTGTACTTTGTCCCATCTGCTATCCAGATGTCATCACATCTCTCTTTCTTTTTCTCATGGTTCATGGTGACAGTGTGGGAGATATGGATCTTGTACTGTGTTGGAGTACGATGCATCGTATGTATTTGTGTTGGACTACTGTCTGTAAAGCAAATTGCCCTAAGGGGACATTCAGGTTTTTTACTCTCTTACTCTTACTCATTTTTTATATTCAAAAGATTAGAGTTCAACAGAGCTATGCTCAATTAATTTTATTTTTTTTTAATTTGGAACTAAATAACATGTAGTCTATAAAGTCAATTGATTTCACACCAAATGTGCAGTTAACTGAAAAAAGAATGTTATACAGAATTCAGAGTCAACAGTTTAACAGTTACCAGGTTCACCTGACTTTGCCATTTTCATACCCTGCAATAAAATGGATGAATAAAGTTCTATTTTGCTTTTCCAAACATCACCTTATAGTGTAATTACATTCCTCCACCACATAGCACATCACTTCTGAACATACCTTCAACAATCTGAGAATTCTCCCTTGTACCCCATATGTTTGTTCTTTGCAGCTATAAAGTGAGATCTGTCTTGAATTTGATTTCAGAGAATAGCTCACACCTTTAGCTCCATTTACCCCATTACTACCAGTTATGTTTTAGGATGTTTCTGTTTAAACATGCAGAGACATTTACAGGCAAAATGGTCTGCACTGTTTGTGCTAAGACCTGTAACTTCCGTCAGACTTCTCTCTCTGACTTACACAGAGTTCACAGACTGCTGGTGTGACCACAACACATCCTGTTTTGCTTGATGCTCCCTTCATTAACAGCTGAAGCTTAGAAAATGTGTTCAAAATGAAGCTGATGTCCCCATGAAGTATGGAACCTTCCAAAAAGTAACATATAACAACTATACATATAATATCTTTTTCTGTAATGTAAGTAGTATTGTAGTAGTATGTTAGTATCTGTCAGTATAAACAGAGTTCAGGACCAGCCTGAGGAGATGAATATTCAGTCTACAGTGAGGGTGAGCAAGTGACATGTATGGGAAGATTTTAAAATTTCAACAAATATACAACTGATTCAAAAATTGATGGACAGTTCCAGTTTGTGCTAAAAGTGACTTTTTTTTTAGTTGAACATTTTGTACTGTGAGTTAAGGCCATTTTTCAAGCAATCCAGAGAATTTCCTCTCTAAATCCTCATCTCACAACCTCTCACTGAGTGCTCTGTCTCCATCTTCCCATCAGACACCCTTATTTTTACAGGGCTGTTTAATTTCTGAGATTTGTTTGTTATTTTTGTGTTATGGCTTAAATGCAGCAATTTCATAGTAGATACAGTTACTTCACATAATATTTGAATGACAGATCAATTAACCTTCATCATCACACACGTGCAAGTTGAATGTGACATTTCAAAGCCCATGGTAATGTACCTAGATCTGGGTCCTGAGCTATTAATGACCACAGAATTTGGACTGATTCACCAGACACACAGAAAAGACAAGACAGTGAGCCAACAGAGGAGAGTTAAGAAAACACTGACAAACCACCAGCTTTAAGTGTTTGAGAGTTTTACTGTGTAGGACTGTGCACCACCAAACTGCCATTATAGTCACTCAGCATACAGAACAATGAGACTGTAAACAACGGGATTCAGTGGGATGTTTGATCCAAATTAAAATAATGGATGTTTGCAACCTGTGACAAAACCCTCTGTGCTGTCTGCCCACTGTACCGTCTTTTCAGAACATGAAATGAGGACAGAAAAAGACACAAGGAGACCGTTTTGGGACCAGACTCTCATGGTTCCTGTGCAGATATTGAATCACCACATAAACTCCCACTTGCATACTGCAGGCTATGGGGTAAACATCTTTGTTTGAGTAGCTAGATTATTCTACTAGACATGTAATTCACAACAAACAGTGGAGTTCACATTCTGGAGCTGTATCCTCCTTTGTTGTATTGTCCTGCTGAACTCCCTCCCACTGAAAACAAACAGAAAAACAAATCCATTATGAATCTGACCCCAGATAATTATAAACGTTATTATAAACGTCAGGCTGTGTTATAAACAATGTCTGGTCATGTGACCCTGCATCCTGTAAAGCTGCCATTGTAAAAAGCTCTGTACAGAGAAAACTGAACTGACTTGAACTGAATAACATGGTTCAGATCACTGCTGATTATACTGTTAACTCACAATGTTAATGCCAGACCATGCATGTAGAGTATGCTGAGTTAAGAATGAGAATATCTGATTATGAAGATCTCAGTATCTGAGAATCAGGGTTGTATTAGTACATATTAATTTAAATGTCTAAGTAAGTGTGGGGGAGACCTACTGCTTGGAAGATGAGAGATACTGTTCCTTTCCACGCCAGAATCAATGTCATCTGAGAGAGAAAAATGGTTTAAAATATTTCAGATTTTATTGTTATGGATAACATAGACACATCACTGGACATGAGATTGTGCTCCTGCTAGTTTACTGTAGTAATTGAGAGAAATAGTATTATTAACTGTATAAGCGTAAGTAAGTAGTACATTTAGTGGCAAATCTCATGTTGACCATACTTGTTGGATGAATGTTCTTTGACTTTCTCTGTAATATTGTAGTTTCTCTTTTTGTTCTATCTGAACCAGGTAGTGGAGCCTATCCCAGCGCTCATAGGGCGAAAGTGAGGTAACACCCTGGACAGGTCGCCAGTCCATCGCAGGGCAGACACACAGACAAACACACTCACACACACATTCATACCCGGGGGCAATTTAGTGTCTCCAATTCACCTAACTGGAATGTCTTTGGACTGTGGGAGGAAGCCCACGCAGACACTGGGAGAACATGCAAACTCCACACAGAAAGGACCCTGGCCACCCGGCCGGGAATCAGACTCAAGACCTTCTTGCTGTGAGGCTCCACCGTGCTGCTCGTATTAGGTACATACATTCACAAATATCACACCAATTTTTTATGAATCTACAATTTTCAAGCTTTTGCGATTGTAAAAAGAGCAGCGCTATATTTTTTTTTCGTAGCATAAGGTGGGTTTTCAGTTTCCTGCAGAAGAGATTCTGCAGTCCTGACTGAGTGAGGAAGGTCGTTCCACCACCGCGGAGCAATGGCAGGGAAGAGGCGTGGTCATCATTACCTCTGTTTGGTTCACATTAAACGGTTATGGGTAAAATTCTCTTGGGTGAATCTAAGAGATGACAGAGCAGTGTCTCCATCACCTGTTCAAAGTGTGAAATTACATCTTCCTTTTGTTTGTACATCATGCATTGTCCCCTCTCATACAATAACATGATAAGAACTTCAGTGGAATATTTAAGCTCTTAAAAAAACTCAGAGTTATGAAGTCTGCAGGAGGAGAGGTTTATGTTATGGAACATTATCTGGTTTAATTTTTTTAACATTAAACTAGAAACAAATTCTGGGAATCACAATTTATCGTAACTCTAACAATACAAAATGTCTCCTGTCACAATATAACTCTAACACAAATGTCTCTTTTCATGACATACAATACACATGTTTCTTATGCACCTTATTGTATTTACCTTTCATTTGACTAATCTTCACCAGGTCAGAGTTTAAAATGTTCATATAGGGAAATGATGTTCACCATCATATCTCCATATCATGCACCATATTATCCTGTTATCAAGTGGGCTTGTTTAGAGGGCTGTCCAGAATAACAAGAATGCCTTGATGCTAGGAAAACTGAGAAACATTTCATCAGGTTCTTGACCTGAGTGATCATTTTGCATCATTTTCCACAACAGCAATCTTACATGCATAGCTTGTGGTCAGATGACAAATTCATAGTATTTGGAACCTCATCAAGTCTGACAAACATGACAGTGTGCCACAAAAAAGGTTAAAAGATGGTTGGGTGGTTCCAAGTGGAACTACACAGTATGGGAGATGCCTCCTGACTGAACATAGTGGACCAGCAATTTCTCGGGAAAGGTTAAGTGGCTGCCAGGGAGAGCATGAGCCAAAACAGGGCCAGTCTCTTACAGTGGGGAAAGGCTGGGAGTATATGGAGGCACAGTATCAATAAGTTAATGGTCCAGGAAAACTTCTCAGCCTGGGAACCAACAGGGTGTAGATCTACTGCACTCTGCTGCTGGGAAGTTCCCTGCTGGAACATTACTGGAGTTGAAAATGTTACTGAAAGTCCAGTGGTATATTCCATCTCCTAGTTCAGTTCTGTGCTGTTTTTGGTTTAACATTAACATGACCTTTTTGGTTTAACATTGCTTTAGACTAAGAGGAGAGGGATGTGGTATCCATTGAGGTTATGATTGTTTATTCCTTATGTTGCCAACACTTGTGACATATTTGTTCAAATGCAACTAAAAGCAAATTACACAAGTAAGAAATACAGCTTTTCTGAAATATCATTGAGGAGCTATAGTCAAGGATTTTATATTCTAGATGAGAGAGTTCTTACTTGTGCTGGTCACTCTGAACTGAACCCTTACATTAGGTACATTTAAAGCATGTGAACTACAGCATACAGAAGCATGTCTACTGTAGCTTGCATTGAAATGTGAACTTGTTTTTTTTTTTTTTTTGGAGTAAATGCATGTGGATACGGACAAGGACAAGAGCAGGCTGAAAATGTTTCACAGTTAAAGACCCTCTGTAGGAGTGTTATGTGGCCCAGTGGTGTTTCAGTGGACTGCATAAGACTCTGTGAGAGTTTGTCCTTAAACACAGTCTTTTCTTCATTACTTTACTGCACTTGAGAGAAAGGAATAAATTAATACATAGTGATGTAGGTTTACAGGTGAAGTAGATGTTCGTTTGAATGTTTCTAGAGCTTAATGCCTTTCCTTCTCTTTGGCAGAAGAGGTAATCAAACCGGTTTCTCCCTTTTCTGTTTCTGTCTGCTCCATCATCATCTGTCATTTCCTTTATTTTTTGCTTTGTTCTCCAGTTTTCCTTTCAGTCACTTCATTTTTAAATCTTTATTTATTAATGAGTCAGATCAGTCGAGCTCTTACAGCCATGGTGTTCCCCCCTGTCCTGATACACACTGCCTGCTAATCAGACAAACTAACATGTACAATATTCTCAAATACTCCACTTACACGTTGGTATTTGTAATTAATTTGTTTTCAAATATTTAAGAATTATATGTTTCTTATCATTTATGAAATTATCTTGAATTGTTTGCGTAATGGTTGATTGTCAGTGGTCTAATGTGCTATTATAAAGGCATATGGTCAAGACACTGAGTTCACAATATTCAGCCTCTGAGAAGGCTGCCTCTGTTTTCCTCTTTTAGTGGAATCATATTCTCTATATAAACTACTGTGTATTACTAGAGAAATGTCGCCAGCTGATGTTCAGAGGCTTAATTATAGTCATGCCCTGTTCTTTTTCCTTAGAGAAGAAAAGAAGGAGTTTTAGTTCAGTGAAGTATGAGGTCATTTTCTGACAACCTGTGCATCACAGTCCAGCAGAAGAAAGGGGTGTCTTGGAGTGATCTGAAGAGCCTCAGTATTTCCAACCAGATCATGTTCCGTTTTTCCCTCTGTGGGAAAATGTGTCACTTCCTGTTCAAGTCAGAATGGCTGAGCCAATCAAATTGTGCCACATAACAGGTCCACAAACAGTGAATTATGATTTCTCTCTTTCATGTACTGCACTGGATTCTATAATGAGAGCTAAATGTACAGATGCATTATATGTGAATGTGAGAGCCTTTTATGGGGGTGTGAGAGCTAAAACTAGTCAATGTGACAGGTAGTTGTAGTGAATGTGAGAGCATTATGTTGTGTGTATGAGAAGTTTGAATAACGGTGTGAATGGCACCTCATAGGTTTCTGTTTATCAGAGAAATCACATTTATTTTCCTGATTACGTTAGATGTTCATCGTAGGTTTGTTTGATTCTTTTATGGGGTTTTTTTCTTGATTTTTGTTTTGTTTTGTTTTTTTGCTGTTGGTGTTGGGAGTTTTTTTTGCTGCCACTACCAGTGTATCATCCACAGCCAAACCTTAGAGGACTTCACATCCACTGGCCTAAATGATCCCACTCTTTGAAGATAATGTCCATGCCTGGTGTGTTTTCTGCCAGCCACAGTGATATGGCTTGACCTGTACAGTCCCTGACACTACTTCTTTAGAAACAGCTGAACTACGCATAGCAAAACAGGAACAGGTACATCCTGTTAGTCTCTTCAGAACAAACTAAAGGGACTGACTGATAAACCTTACTGTTCACATTAAACATCCAGGGCAGGTCAGTATCAAATTCCATTCTAATTCCATATGGTATCAGTAACAGGGATCTGTTACTGTAGGAAGTCCCAAAATAGTAGCCTTAGGACAGCCATTGACTATGTCAAGGAAGACATTTTATGCAAGAGCAGACTTTGCAAACTTTAGACAGAAAACTTCAGTTTCAGTTATTTGATTTGTAGACAGTGAGTATAATAGTTTATATACTCCATTAAATATGTTAAAATGTAGGAATAGCAAAGAAAGAACAGCAAATCTTGGTAAATTGGGCAAAACACAAATGTACAGCAATGAGTAAGTAAAGGAGAAAATGTCTTCAGGTCATTTTTGCACATCAGACTTGTCCTCCTCATGACCTTAGTCTACTTGTACAGTCACCAATCATCATCAGATCAGAAAACGGCATGGGTCAGTTGAAACACTGTAAACGTCCTGAAGATTTAGGTTACTCTACAGCAATGACAAATAACTCCCTTAAAGGCAATCAAAATGACACATTTGGGGATTGATTTACTATAAAATCCAGTTTTTCATGGACAGGAGAAAACATGCCATATAAAGTCTGTCATTTACATAGAGTTATTATGTAAATGAGATTTGTCACAAATCACCACATTTTTCATTTTTCAAACTGATGGCTTGATTTCAACGAAAGGAAGTCTGGAACAGAGCACCGCTTTGAAAGATCAAAAGACTAAAGTGAAATCCCCTGATATTTTAAAATTACAGAGTAACAGGATCTGGGATTTTCACATTAAAAATGAATTCACAAAAATATCCATCCATCCCTCATAACTGCTGTGTCTAAGACTTGGAAATCTTATTGTAGTGAAGTAAACTCAAGCCTTAAGTATTTCAGACTCTTTTAAGGACGCATTCTGATGCCTTCATTCCCAAAACACCTTCTGAAATGTTGCCCAGACAGTCTGAAGATTCCTTGAGCCCAGATGTTTACATTCTTTATATAAAGTATTAGAATCTGACATAGCTATTATCATAATGTCTGTAAGCCACCCCTAAGTTAAGGTTCAGATTAGAGCCTCAAACAAACGTTCAGTGGAGTGGTAGGGTTATCTACTGACTCTCATGGGTAAAGTGCACAATACAATTAATCCCACTGGATTATATTTGTACATTCATACAAATCCCATCACCAGGAGATCATACAGATTTGTACTGCCAAATGTACAGTAGACTAAACTTGAGCCGCAGAGTATATCCTCCTCTCATGTTTGTAACTTTTTAAAGTTTACATTGTTCTGTGCTCTTCATCTTATTGATTTTACAGCATAAATCGTTGTTCCTCATGGATGTCATATCTCCTTTTGTTCAGCGTCTCTCCACAATCTCACCTCCAGTCCTCCTCCATTCTCCACTGTTCTACCTTCTTCCTCACTTTAGAGCATCCATTTTTTTGTCTCCTGTTTCACTTCAACCAGTTGTCTGTTTTTGAGGTGTCAGTTTCACCTCCCACTGAAAAGAAAGAAAGAGAGAGAGAGAGGGAGAGAGAGAGAGAGAGAGAGAGAGAGAGAGAGAGACTCTATAGTAAGAAAACTTTTTTTCCTTGTTCACAATCCAAACCTTCAACCAGTCCAACCAAGAACAACACCTGAAAACACCTTAGGAACAATAACATAACCATAAAATAACCACATGATATCTCATAATTTAGAATTTACAAATAAAGTCTATTATTAAATTCCAGTACATCTACTTATCGTGTTACTCCATCAGTAGGGCATAGGTATTATCCCACTATGTACACTTATATTCCTAACCCATGGAGTAGACAACTGTCTGATGGTAGTGCCTCAAACCAGTTGGTATGAATACCATGGATATGGCAGAAATAGCATGTTATTAAATAACTATTGAATCTACTACACATCTAAATGTAGGTTAAAGTCAGTTGTACTCTTGTTATTGAAGGTGAAACAACTCTGCTTGAAAAGGGAAACTCATATGACCACGCACATACCACCACTGACCCCAGACTCGAAACAAAACAAGGGGAAATTTTTTATAAGCAAACCAGGAAGTGGCTTCACTGACACCTGATCGACAGAGCTGTGAATCGTAGTGACATGATGATAATTCTGTCTGATCTGGAGATTATGTCAGTTCACTGGGATGAGTGACCATAGTGTCACTGTTTAGAAAGATTACATTTCATTTTCACTTTGTTTGGAGACAGAAGGTTTTAGGAAGGAAATTAAAAACCAGGAAATAATAATTAAATAAATAAGGAACTATATTTCCCATTAGACATATACCAGTAGATGGCAGCAAGTCTGTAGATATGGAGAACAGTTTAAATCACTTTGTTGTACATCACAAAGATCCAAATCAAAAGACACCTGTCAGAGGTAAGAAAAATAGTGGAAATGATGATCACATCAGCTCCTTTGAAACTGATAAATAAAAGTTGAAAGTTAAAGGAAAACACACCTCCAGGGGGAAGAAGTTCAATACTTCCTCTTCTTTTGACTGGGAATTTAGGACAGAACACATACAGAATATTAGTATTAATAAACAGTCAATAAGCCTATGCAAAATGACTTACATACATTGTTGGAACGAAAGGGTGGTAATATTCACCATATGGTCGTGCTGTTGTCACAACCTGCACCGCCATTTTGGACTTTTGTTTGACATGTCTTTGTGCTCCTGTTCTCTGTCTGTCTCCGCCCCTCACCTGTTCCCGTTTGTCTCATTATTACCTTGTTAATTTCACCCAATCCTGTTTTGCCCTGTTCAGTTCTCCTTCTATTGAAGTCCTAGTGTTTGCCTTGTACTTTGTCTATCGTTGTTTGTGTATTTTGCGCACTGTCATGCTGCACCTTTTGTTATTAGTTTGCACTGTACTTTGGTCTTCATTTTAAGTAAAGCCTTCTGTTTGTCACTGTCAACCATCGTGTCTTGCACTTGGGTCCTGCGCCACACCGCCAGCGTGACAGCTGTCTCCTGATCTTTCTCCCACAATTTCTCCTCTCTTTCCTCTAGTTTCTTTTCTCTTTCCTCAAGTCATTTTTCTCTTCCGTCTAGTTGCTGTTCTCGTCCATCCAGTCTTATGTCTCTCTCATCTACTCTTTTTCTCTTTCACAATCTTTTTTCTCTCTCTTCTACTTGTTTTTCTCTTCTGTCCAACTTTATTTCTTTTTCATCTAATCTTCTTCCTTTCTCGTTTATTTCTTTTTCTATTTGTTGTTGTTTCTGTCTCCTCCTCTTACCTAATTTTAAAGGAGAAGAAAAATGAAGTTGTAACATCGTTTACACACACACAAACAAATACTTATTTTCACATACACATCTATGTTACATGTATTACATGTGTGTTCATTCTTGTTGACAAAACCCAAGAGTATTAAGATTGATGACAAAATGCGTTTGATTTAGATGCCTTGACTTTAACAAGTCAGTTATGTATGATTATGACTTATAATAATGGGTCATTCTCTATCATATCAGGCGTATTAGTCTAGTCACTGTAATATGCACAAATTTTAAAATGCTGTATCCAAGACTGAGCAGTCAGAAATCTTTACGCTAATCACAAGTAGTACACTGAGAATGAACATGAGCTGATTAGCTGCAAAACCAAGACCCAGGATGAAACTGTTGGACTTTAGCATTGTAAAATGTCATACCTTTGCGCAGAGATGAAAGTAATAGAGAAGAAAGTCCTGTGAAATAGAAGAGAAAACAGAGGAGAAATAGCAAAAGAGTTATTGGATCACAGTTTTTCTTTAAACTGTCATTATTTCTTTAAATCAATAAACTCTAGTGTTGTCCTATACAACAGAATTTAAACAGTTTACAAATAAGCAAAATGAAAGCACTCTTCTGGGTAAATGGAGAACTTATTCATTCTTTAAACCTAGTGGAGTAAAGGTGCTCATAACTTTCTGTAGTGCAGTAAGTAATTGTAGTTTATTTGTTCAGATCTTTCTATGGTGCAGTAGAATGTCGTAATGTTTCAAGTCATCTTCCTTCTTTAATATGGTGCACACATTCATCACAAGCCACACATTGAAAATTCAATGACTGAATAAGTAAAACTGTGCAGATGTAGACTATAACATTTATAAGCCTCGTTTCATAAATATGTTAAAGTATGGCTGTGTAACCTATGTAATTACACTGACTCAGCCACCTGAAGGTGAGAAGAAAAGGGAGTGAGTTGGAGAAGGAGAGAATCCCACTGCAGCCTGAACAAGTACTTGTGTGGTTCAGAATATAATATTATATAACTGTTGTTTTTAATTTAAAAACATTTGCTTTGTTTGGGTGAATCAGCTGGCTGTCAAAGCTGTCAGCTGACCCACCTGTCAGCTGACGCGCCAACCCGGGAACCTTTCAAATGCTTTTAAAAGGAAACGCGGGTGTGGCAGGAGGAAAAACAGAGACGAAAAGAAAGTCAGGGAGTCTGTGGGGGACCTGAACGCCAAGATCAAAAAGTGCACTTGAAATAAATAAAAGTGAAAAAGAATTTTATGAAAGTTTTCTTAAACTTACACTCACCGAAGTTTCAGAGCTGAGCGCGGGGTAATGTGTTCGGATTCCTAGTCTGCCAAAGCGGTGAGATTGTTTTTTCTTTCTCTCTTTTTGCTGGTTCCATCGTGGATTATCTTTTTTGCTGTTGTTTTTTTGATACTCTTTTTTGGTGTAATTTTTGGTTGCCTTTTTCGTATTTCGTTGGATTACACGCTGTTTTTGAATGACTTTCTACACTGGTTGCGAGAGAAGCATGGATGTATAAAGCGCAGCTAGCGTTTTACTAAGTGAACTTTAACAACTATATTTGGTTTGTGTGTGAATGATAGGCGTTGGGTGTATGTTTGTGTTAGATGGTGGGTTATAGACAATATATTTAAGAAACGGCGTCTTCTGTGTTGCATATTTATTTTATTTACCAATCCGAATTTGCCGCAATTAAAAAAAGAAACGTCAATCATATCTTAAAGAGAATCAAATTTAACCCGTGTATTTGTTGATGTCACGCCGGTGGTGTGGTGCAGAACCCAAGTGCAAAGACACGATGGTTGATGGTGACAAAACAGAAGGCTTTACTTAAAATGAAGACCAAAATACAGTGCAAACCAATAACAAACACCGATAACAAAAAGGTGCAGCATGACAGTGCGCAAAATACACAAACAACGATAGACAAAGACAAGGCAAACACTAGGACTTAAATACAAGGGAGAACTAAACAGGGCAAAACAGGATTGGATAAAATTAACAAGGTAATAATGAGACAAAACAGGAACAGGTGAGGGGCGGAGACAGACAAAGAACAGGAGCACAAAGACATGTCAAACCAAAAGTCCAAAATGGCGGTGCAGGTTGTGACAGTTGACAAATCGCTGCTGGGATAGCTGATTGTCACAAAGTAACGCTATTGTTTTCTGTTGTTACTGTTAGGACAAGAGGAATAGTAACAGCAATATTTAACTCTTATTTCAACAAGGCTGTTGGTTTAATTAAAATATTAATTTAGATTCTTAGAATGCTAATAATCATTAATAACACAGTGCCTTAGAGTTTTTTTCCCCCCAGATTTTCAGCTAGAATAAATTTTCAGACTCAGGGATCAAATTGTACAAATTGCTAAACAAATGAATTTGAATTTGAGTTTGAATGTATAAATAGAGAATTGAAATGACGTATCTGAGTTCATATCAATAATCAGTCAACGATGGACTGGTGATCTGTTCAGGTTTCCCTGCCTTTTGCCCAGTGAGCAGTGGGCCATGCCTCACCTCCCACTGCAACCCTTAATAGAATAAGCAGTGTATAAAATGAATGAATGAATGAATGAATGATCAGTAATCATTCTAGCCTCAGTAGTGACAAATAAAATTTGAATTAAATTACATTTAAATGAGTACAGTAAAGCAATACCTCAATTTTATAATAAATGTATCAGTTGTATATCGCATTATAATTACTGAGAAATTTTTAACAATACAGTGTCAACAATGTCAGCATTAAGCTGTTCAGTGTGGCATAGTTGCGGACACACGTACCACTGATATCCAGGAATACATTTGCTTCTGTAATCTTCTTTTCCCCAGAGACGACCTCACACCTGTACTTTCCTTCATCAGCCTTCTGAACATCTCTCAGTGTCAGAGACACGTTTCCTCTCTGGAGTTCCTCCATGATCAGACTCACTCTGCCCTCATAGCCCCTCCCCTCTCTCACCTCTCCATTCTTATACTGGTAAATACACTCTGTCCCCTTAAACCACCTGATCTCTGTAGGTACAATTGCAATCCTAACACAGAGACACCAAAAGATGTAGGTGTGATAGGATTTATAAATCAGTCTCATAAATCAGTCTCATATAATTTATTAACCATTGATTTCGGTGTTCAATATTTTATTAATTAAACAACTAAGATTAATGGGATAAGCTAGCTGTAACACTGTGCTACAGTCTTAGAGAGTATTGCAGTACTAATGTATTACAATTACACTACTAAACCCATAACACTCATGAACAACCAGGTTGAAGGTAATTGGGAGTGCTTTGATGGCAGAGGTTGGCATTCAGTGGATACTGCGACAGAAACAGACAGGACAACAGTTTATTTCAATTATACTATTTATTAATATAATCAATACTACTTGGCAAACTAATAATGATATGGTACAATCAATAATCAGCAGCAAATAGAATGATCAAAGGGTAAATGGTAACAAAATGGTGATGAGTCTATGTACAGGCATTCAGTGTAGAACTGAATGAGTGTTAGACCAGAGATGAGTGAGCGTGTGTGTGTGTGTGTGTGTGTGTGAGAGAGAGAGAGAGAGAGAGAGAGCGTGTGCGTGTATGTGGGCGTGTGCCCAGCTGCGCACTGAAGAGAGAGGGAGGAGTTCTTTGGAGAGAGGCTGTGTGTAGGCGCACTGAAGAGAGGAGGAGGAGCGAGGGAGAGATGCTGTGCGCATGTGCACAGCAAGAGGTATGCATGGTATGAGGATTTAGTGCGCAAGCGTGTGTGCTAGGCACCAACTAGAGTGGGGGTGGCAACGAGAATCGCATGTGTGCGAGAGACCAAAGAATGTCTAACTTGAGAGCTAGTCTCAAGTAAGTAGGCCCTAAACTCAACAACTCTACCCAGCCCTTAAGTCACGCTGCAATCCCAATGTTGGAGGTGTGCAATCAGAAAAAGGGAGTTAGAGAGAGAACGCATGCCAGATCTATCCTTCATAAGAAAATAATAAACGGCTAAAAAACGCATCGTACATGAAATACAGTGTGTACATTAAAATCATAAAGAATTCAAATGATAACACTTTCTTCACGTTAACTGCGTATGATCTTAATACTAAAGTATGCCCAGATGCCAGCCTTACTTTGAATAGCTCATTGCGTGGCGACCGAAGGTGCGTCTTTGGTAGTCTGATGAGCAGTGCGATTCGCAGGTCCAGGGAGAAGTTCCATTCCTTGTCACTTGAAGATCTTCGGGGCTCCGTTACTCGTCCGATGATCTTTAAGGGTTCTCGATTTAGTTCGTCGACATTTAAAGAAGTAAGAAGGGATCCGGTCGCCTTTTCTTCCGTCGAATACTGTGTGCGTTACAATGTAACTAGCCGGTAGAAGTTAAAGTTGCAACTGCGCGAGAGAAAGTACATTAAACTTTGGTTGCACAAATATCTCGCTTCGTTGTTACTTTGTCCTTTTCTTCGGCAGAGAAAAGAGACACCCGCTGCTAGCGAGCTGCTGCTAGAGCGAGCCGCTGCTAGGGAGTTGCAAAATTGCGGAGCTGGAAAAGAGAGCTGGAAAAAGAAAAAAGTTTGGAATTTTCCGCAGTTTTATGGCGAAAATTGCATCATCACTGTATCTGCTCCATTGCTGTAACCAATACCGTTGGAGTGAAACCTGAGAAGATGGTTACAGATTACCCATGCGGTCAAGCAGGGAATTATGGGTAATATGTTCTACGGCCTGATGACCCCTACATCTCCATGGCAACAGCACTGGTTGTAGAAGACAGGTAACAGGACAACATGACATCCTTGCCCACAGATGTTCTGACACCTTTATGCAGGTAATGAGAGGGGGACAGACCTTCTGATCTGGAGGGTTTTAATGTATCTGCAGAGAGACACAGATGTTACTCATTAAAACAGACAGCCAGAAACACACACACACACACAGATGGCACTACATTGTGTAGACAGGTAAATGGGGTGACATATAATGTTTTACGTTCCTTCACCCATGTTGGCAATGCTGGCACAATGCTGAGAGTGCTCTACTGAGAGAACCAGATAAATAGTTCTTAGCAGAAACTTTCATACATATAACCAGCTATAACCAGTTAATTAATTTATCCAGTGAGCAAGGTTAGAAACAGGTATGAAAAGGAGAGTCAGATAATAGGGGGTGGCTTAGGGAGATAAATGGGTTAAATTAAAGACAGTGTTCTAGCTGCAAGGACCCATTCTCATTTATCAGAATGATATTCATGTCAGTGTTTTAGGACAATCTGCAAAATGAAAATTTAACATGACTTGAGAATTGAGAAAATGCTGACTTAAACAGATACTTTTGTGAATTTATCTGAATCTCCCAACATGAAGAGATGATATCATTTGTTGGTGAATACCATAAAATATATTGTAGTAAATCAATTCAGTTAAATTCGGTTAAATAAATTAAAATATATTAAATCGAACTACTGGTGACATAGATCATGGACAAGTCTGGCACCATACTACGGTTGAAAATGTGTGTTTTTTTTGTTTGTTTTTTTAAGCATTTAGAAAATATGACTGTGGTGACAGTTTGGTTTTAATTACTGTAATTTTCCTCTGACAGCATCAGTAAACCATTTAGTTTAGGACAAGGTTTATCTTTAGTTACTCTGATCCACTGTAAGTCTAAATAAGAGGAATAAAGTTTTGCATTCTACATTTCAGGACCAATCAAAAACCTACCTGACTGTCCAGCACGTTCCATTTTCTGAAAAAGAAATCAAATGTCCCATTTATTAAAGAAAACCGTTAAAATGTGCAAGACTGCATGAACTGGAAATGTTATCCAGGTTGAGAAAAACTCTGCCTCTACCTCTCACATTCTGTGATTAATCTGTCCCCGGTGACAAGTCTTAACTTCAACACCGCAGCTGTGATAATTCAGTTGTTATAATGATAACTTGCAATAACTTTCCATGACTCAGAACTTCAGCAAACCAATGCTCAACACTATACTGAATTGATTTGCAAGCAGTATGCAGAATTCTGTTTTAGCTCAAACCTTAGCATTACCCATGCTAGTTCTTTCACTTTCATCTGAAGTTTTCCCTCCGTTTCTCCCGCTGGAAGTGACGAAATCTGATATGGGCGTGGATGGAAGCTTTTATGCCGCGACTGTTTCATAGTAAAAGACCCTTCGCTGATAGTCAACATGCCTTGGCAAAACACCACATGTCTCAGTGTAGTAAGACAGTCAGAAGACAGAAGCTAATACATTTTAGAGTACTCCAGGAAGCTAATAAACCACTGCTTCCTTGTATGCAAGTAGGTTTGTTTCACTCGATCAGGACTAATATTTAAAAACTGAAACAAAGTACTTTTGTTTTTCAACTGGATGATGATGTTTTGTTAAAAAAAAAAAAAAAGAAAAAAGAAGAAAAGTTCAAAACTTAATAAAATTCTGAAGCAGATATAAAATTGTGCACATGGAATTTACTTTTTATGGAGCTCAGATCTTGCTAGTTGCTTAGCTTACTTCATGTTCTCCTTTTATCAGTGAGCATGTTAAACTGTCAGCTTCATCTAATTTTTATGACCATTTATTAATTAGCTACTGGGAGCTTTATTTTCAAGTGTAAAACGCTTCACCATTTACAAATGAGGAGCTGAGTTTTTTCTAGAGTGAAAACAGTGCCTTTTATTTCGCAACAGTACAAGTCAGAATGTAATGAAATGCTAATACAGTAGGAGGGAAGTACATCATTCACGCAGACAATTACATTTACAGTACACAGATTACATTAAACAATCACAAGAATTGACAACACAGCACAAAGACTACATGATGAACAATACACATAAACTTCTACTAGCCACAACAGGAAACATACACTGAACAATAGCGAACTGGGGTTTAACAACAGTCTATTGCCCCAAGGCATGCTGGGAAGCTCCGCCCATCTACCCTCCCAACATGCATCACATTATATCACTTTAATATGATAGCATATGTCATATCAACCCCCGTGATAATAATGAGGACGGCTGCTGATAGCATGCTGAAACTGTCAAAGTAAACAATATTGCAGCCTTAGTGTATGAATTTGGTAATGTGATATGAAAATTTGATATAAAATAATTGGATATGCCAAATGAAACTAGTAAGATATGCTAATGGTGGTTAAATGCTAGTAATTTCTTAACAAATATCTGATGGGGCTGACAGGTATAAATGCTGGCTGATGGAGAAGACAAAGTAAGCTAAGTAACCAATGAGATCGGAGGCTTAACAGTACAGATAAATGTGGGATCACTATTTGACAAGCAACAGGTCACTGTTGCGCTTTTTATCTAGCGGTTTATAACAGCTTATTAATGATTTATAAAGTCTTCACAACCTAATTAATAATCTAATTATAAACCATTCACCAACCCTTTATAAGGGTAGTCTTATTGTAAAGTGGTACCCAAAACACTGACAAGTTCTTAAATAACACTGGGGGAAAATCTACAAAAAACAATGAAAAGGTTGTAATACTATGATGTGTGAGGTCCTGTAATGAACCTGTAGCTTACACAGCACCTTTGTGGTTTCTGGAAGGATAAATGGAAGGATAAAATAACCTGGTTTCAGGTACTTGAACTCTATTTCTTGTAGATCTCCTCCAGCTGGGTGCTGGTGTCTGTGAGGTGGTCAAGCCCCTGTTTCAGTCTGTCTACTTCTTTACACGTCTTTCCAAGGCTCAGACTTTTTAAATCCTGCCTCATTCTCTCTATTTCCTTGGTCATCCTTCTGTGGATCAGTTTAAGTCTGTCCTCGTCTGTACGTTTTTCTTCTCGTTTCTGTGTAAGATTAAGTCTCTTTATTTCTATTTCTCTCTCAGTCAGTGTCTGTTTTAATCTCTCCATGGTGTACTGCTCATCATCATACTGCTGTCTCTTTATTGCTTGATCTTCCTGTCTCTCTATGTTCTGACAAAATAATCTTCATGAGGTTTCTCTCAGCTTCAGTTTTGGTCTCCATCTCATATTTCTGTCTGATCTTCTCCAACTCCTCTTTGTGTCTGTCCTCTTTTTCTCTTATCTCTCTCTCCATGGCCTTTCTCAGCTTCTCTCTCTCCCTTTCTATCTCTCTTCTCCTTTCTTTCTCTTCTTCCAGTTGCCTCTCCAACTCTTTCTTTCTCTTCTCATTCTTCTCACTCTCAAGCTCTTTTTCCAGCTCAGCTATCCTTTTTTCAAGTTCACTAATCTTCTCATCTTTTTCCTTATTCTGTTGCTCCATTTTTATTTTATAATTGCGCAGATCCATCTCATGTTTCCTCTTAAGTTTTTTCTCCTCTTTCTCTCTCCTATTTTTCTTCTCTTTTTCAATTAATATTTTCATTTCTGTAGCTCGCTCCACTGCTCCCTGGTAAACGTCACTGCTGTAAAATTTCTCCTCGTGTTTTGACACCATTTCTTCAATCTTCTGCAGCAGTTCTGTGACCTCAGTTTCATCCCTGTTCTTAACATTCACAAGGTGACACCTGTTTCCACATTTCTCCATCAGCTGCTGAAACCCATGACTTTTCATCTGGATCACCTCCTCTAGATTAACCCCCCTTAACCCTTCAGTATTTGTGAAGAGGATCATTGTGTGTCCCCAACATTTGTCCCCAAAAATGTCCTCCATTCTCTCCAGCAGCTCACTCTCCTCTCCCTCAGATGGTTCCAGTGGACAGACCAGGAGGAAGGTGTGGGGTCCTGGGGCAGACAGACGGACACAGAGCCCCACGTCCTTCCTCATCTCCTCCTGAGAGAGTCCAGGACTCAACCAGTCAGGAGTGTCCACCACCACCAGCTGTCTCCCAGCCACCTCCCCCTGTCTGCTCTCACTGTGCTGGGTCTCTGTGGATGTAGCAGCCTGGATCCCAAACTCCTCTCTGCCCAGGATGGTGTTTCCTGCTGCCCACTTCACTGTCTCACTCAGCCCCAGTAGCACCAGCCTCAGCTCTGGAGATACTGGCAGGTTTAAACTGGGGCTTTCAGCTTCCACTGCAAATAATCACAAATGATCTCTGAGTTTCTGTTAAACACAAAGTCTACATCAATGCTAATACACACAGTATTCAGACTTCAAACAAAACACTCAGCTTACTGACTTCCTGAATTTGAAAAAAAAAAAATATTGAAATGAAATCAGGGGTGAAATCATGTGATATCTTCATAAATAATATAAGCATGATTAATTTTTAAAATGTATTCAACTGCAGCTAGTTTGGCACTGACAGTTGCTACAGACCACAGATCAACACAAATCAAACAAATAAACTTACTGTCTGGACGAGAGCGATCTAAGCTGTTCCTTCTCCTGAGGGGTAGTTTGTCAGCTGGTCCTAGACACAATACACAACACATTGCCACAGGTTTTGAGCTGAGCTGACACATGAGAACTAACAGAACACTTTAAATACTCAGTTATGTCTTGATTAGACAGCAAAATTGATAACACAACATTGAAATTAGCCAGCAGTATATTTGATTTAAAATGAATTTATTGGAAAACTGACTGCACTTCTGCTATTATCACATCTGTTGCACATGATGCTCTGGAGGTCAGTACACTTCACTTCAGCATAACCACCTGGGTTGTCTGGATGCCTTGGATTGTCAATTGACAGTATAATTAATAAAGATGGATTGGTGAACGAGCACAAATTTATTTTCTATCTACTTGAGCAAAATTGATAATATTTCTATAAAGATTTTCTTCTCTAAAAGATTTTTGTTACATTGGTCATGTGTTGAAGTCGGTGCTTATAAATTTTCATTAAATGAAAATTTGCTGTGAAATAATTCTATGAAGAAGATCAAGTAACTACTGACACGTTTCCTCTCTGGAGCTCCTCCATGATCAAACTCACTCTGTATTACACATCATAATCTATAGCATATACCTTATTGTTGGATTGAGATGTGCATGGATTTTGCGTGTTAATATAGTTTCTAATGCAGTTAGTCACATTGTGAGGTTTATAGTGACCCTACAACCTGAAGTGTTAGTGAAACATACTGTTAAAGTCACATATAATGTAGTCCCCATTTCCATTACTGGTTTTCAGTAACAAAGAGGAAAAGCTGGTCAACAACAAATGTCATAACTGCACAAATGACTTTATACTGAAAAAAATTCCTTAATCATTTCATAACCTCACTTTTAAACTTTTGTCAATGTCTGATGTTGGATTTTGATGAGAGACAGGTGAGATACAGATCATTTTCTTGCCTGTCTAGTTCATACTGTCAGTCAATAATACAGTTAGTCAGTCAGTAACGCAGCTAATCAGTGATGCAGTTAGTCAGTTAATAATATATTTAGTCAGTAATACGATTAGTCAGTAATGCCACAGCAGTGGAGTTCTCTCTCTACAAATATGGCAGGAGGCAGCTTTGTAATTTGCTTGAACCAAAATTTAAGTTTGTTTGAGAAATTAGACCATTTAGTTAAAATACAAATGTTTTAAAACTCCATCACATGTTACAACTGGGGGTCTCTGTGATTCACTGTAGTTATTATATGTAAGTTGGCATGATAAAATTCATCTTTGCATTTGATGATCAGATTGAACATACTTTAGACTGAATCACTCTTTAGACTGAAGTTCATCAATAGGACTGGATGATATTTGGGCCTGTCATCAGTCTGATTTAACACAGAGATGTCTTCTTCTTTCCCTCACAATGAGAAAATAACCATCCAACTCATTCTCATAAAGTCACCTCTACAGGGTTTAGAGTTAACTACAGTGAAGAGAAATGCATATGATTTATATCTGAGATATATATCCATTTAACAGGACTGTGAGTGAGAATCAGGATTATCAGTAATGTATGAGGAGTAGAATCTTCATCATGGTCCTGACTTTTCTATAGATATAAGCACCACTGAATCCATCCCTATTCCACACCACCTACTGAAAACTCACCTTTTCAGATTATTTCCCAGCTTCAACCATCCCTAATTACTGCATTTGTGCTTGTATTTTTTTAGGAAATTCTTTATAGATAATTACTGACACTTTGGAAACACTTCACTTCTAAACATGAGGGACAGGTAACGTTTATTTTCCCCCCTCAACATGAAAGCATTTCCTGCTAGTTGTTCTGCAAAAGAAACAAGATTGTAAATTGTCGTAATCGGTAAAGTTCCACAGCCCTTACCACAGACAGACAGCTGAGTTTTAGACGTTGACTTTTTGTCTTCTCCATAGATGACCTCACACCTGTACTCTCCTCCATCAGTCCACTGAACATCTCTCAGTGTCAGAGACACGTTTCCTCTCTGGAGTTCCTCCATGATCAGACTCACTCTGCCCTCATAGCCCCTCCCCTCTCTCACCTCTCCATTCTTATACTGGTAAATACACTCTGTCCCCTTAAACCACCTGATCTCCATGGTAACAGCACTGGTTTCAGGAGACAGGTAACAGGGCAGAGTGACATCATCACCCTCATCTTCAGTGACAGTGTTAGGCCAGTAAGAGGAGGACAGATGTTTGGCAGGGACCAGATCAAATGATTCTGTTGAGAAATTCCAATAGACATTTCTCATTAATACACTCACTCACATACCAACATTTATTCATACACTTAGAAAAAAACCCCAAAACAAAACAAAACAGAAAATCAATTGCTCGAGTTTCAAGTGTATTCCAGGTGTTAACAGGATTTGTTCAGACCTAAAGTGTGTCTTAAGTTGAACTGATTCTTTGTCAAACCACCATTTGAATACTTAGAACAAGATCCCATTAAATCACAACAAGGAACTAGTTAGTACTTAGAAACACCCCAGTTTCTTAGTGTGAGGAAGGTTATCTATCGCAACTGTCTTTTCAGTCTTCACAGTCTTTACAAACACGTCCTCCAACTTTTATTTGCATGTCCCTAAATACCTCAACACTATGTGCCTGGTTTAGTATTAATACACAGCTGGAGAACAAGTGTAGAACAACCTGAATTCTCTTGGCTCTGGACTCTACACAGCATAGGAAACATTCAGAGGAGGTGTTGGTCTATGATGATGTAACACACACACGTGCACACACACACACACACACACACATGGGCACACACATACACATACACACACGCACGCGCACACACACACACACACACACTCTAGGTAGGTAGGCAATGGCTCTATTCCTGGCCAGTGTTTCTCTTCATTATTAGTTAAGCCTGTAAAACTTGTTCTAGATTCCATAGATTGAAGAGTGGGGGCTAAGGACATGCTGTCACAGAAGAGATCACCAGTACACATTATTCAGACCTTAGTAAGGTTTATCAGAATAAATGAAGAGAAATGTATTGATAACTGAATATGAATGGAGAAGGAGAGAATCCCACTGCAGCCTGAACAAGTGCTTGTGTGGTTGAGAATATAATATTATATAATACACACACATACACACACACACACTCACAAATATTCGTTAGATGCATTACATGTATGTTCATTCTTGTTGACAAAACCTAAAAGTATTAAGAAGATCAAGACTGATGACAAAATGCGTATGACTTAGTTGCCTTGACATCAACAAGTCAGTTATGTATGATTATGATTTATAATAATGGGTCATTCTCTGTCATATCAGGTTTATTGGTCTATTCATTGTAATATGCACATGCTTTAAAATACTGTATCCAAGACTGAGCAGTCAGAAATCTTTACGCTAATCACAAGTAGTACACTGAGAATGGACATGAGTTGATTAGCTCCAAAACCAAGAACGGGGATGAAATTATCGAACGTAGCATTGTAAGATATCATACCTGTGCGCGGTGATGAATGTACAGAAAAAAATCCTGAGAAATAGAAGAGAAAACAGAGGAGAGATAGCAAAAGAGTTATTGGATCACAACTTTCTGTAGTGCAGTAACTAATTGTAGTTTATCTGTTCAGAACTGTCAGTAGTACAGTAACTAATTGTAGTTTATTTGTTTAGATCTTAATATAGTGCAGTAGAATGTCGTAATGTTTCAAGTCATCTTCCTTCTTTAATATGGTGCACCCTTTCATTACAAGCCACACACTGAAAATTCAATGACTGAATGAGTAAAACTGTGCAGATGTAAAAGACTACAATATTTGTAAGCCTCGTTTCATAAATATGCTAAAGTATGGCTGTGTAACCTATGTAATTACAGTGACTCAGCCATCTGTAGGTGAGGAGAAAAGGGAGTGAGTTGGAGAGGGAGAGAATCCCACTGCAGCCTGAACAAGTGCTTGTGTGGCCCCAAAAATAATTTTTTATAGCTGTTGTTTTCACCTTAAATCCAACATTTATATTTCATTTTGTAACGAGTGATAGAAGCGTCAAGTTTTAATATAAAACACATACGCACACATGCACGCACGCACACACACACACACACACACGCACGCACAAATATTCGTTAGATGCATTACATGTATGTTCATTCTTGTTAACAAAACCTAAAAGTATTAAGAATATCAAGACTGATGACAAAATGCGTATGATTTAGTTGCCTTGACATCAACAAGTCAGTTATGTATGATTATGATTTATAATAATGGGTCATTCTCTGTCATATCAGGTTTATTGGTCTAGTCACTGTAATATGCACATGCTTCAAAATACTGTATCCAAGACTGAGCAGTCAGAAATCTTTACGCTAATCACAAGTAGTACACTGAGAATGGACATGAGTTGATTAGCTCCAAAACCAAGAACAGGGATGAAATTATCGAACGTAGCATTGTAAGCGTTCATACCTTCGTCTGATGATGAAAAGAGTGCAGGTAAATGTCCTCTGGGCAATAATGCATGTGATTTATATGAAACATCTGTGAAATAGAAGAGAAAACAGAGGAGAAATAGCAAAAGTGTTATTGGATCACAGCTTTTCTTTAAATTGTCATTATTTCTTTAAATCAATAAACTCTAGTGTTGTCCTACACAACAGAATCTAAACAGTTCACAGATAAGCAAAATGAAAACACTCTTCTGGACAAATGGAGAACTTAATCATTCTTTAAACCTAGTGGAGTTAATGTGCTCATAACTGTCTGTAGTGCAGTAACTAATTGTAGTTTATCTGTTCAGAACTGTCAGTAGTGCAGTAACTAATTGTAGTTTATCTGTTCAGAACTTTCTGTAGTGCAGTAACTAATTGTAGTTTATTTGTTTAGATCGATCTTAATATAGTGCAGTAGAATGTCGTAATGTTTCAAGTCATCTTCCTTCTTTAATATGGTGCACACATTCATCACAAGCCACACACTGAAAATTCAATGACTGAATAAGTAAAACTGTGCAGATGTAAAAGACTATAATATTTGTAAGCCTCGTTTCATAAATATGCTAAAGTATGGCTGTGTAACCTATGTAATTACAGTGACTCAGCCACCTGTAGGTGAGGAGAAAAGGGAGTGAGTTGGAGAGGGAGAGAATCCCACTGCAGCCTGAACAAGTGCTTGTGTGGTTCAGAATATAATATTATATAACTGTTGTTTTCACCTTCAAACCAACATTTATATTTCATTTTGTAACAAGTGATAGATGAGTTAGGTTTTCATATAAATCACATACGCACACATGCACGCACGCACACACACTCACACACACACACACACACACGCGCGCACGCAAATTTTCGCTAGATGCGTTACATGTATGTTCATTCTTGTTGACAAAACCTAAAAGTATTAAGAATATTAAGACTGATGACAAAATGCGTATGATTTAGTTGCCTTGACATCAACAAGTCAGTTATGTATGATTATGATTTATAATAATGGGTCATTCTCTATCATATCAGGTTTATTGGTCTAGTCACTGTAATATACACATGCTTTAAAATACTGTATCCAAGACTGAGCAGTCAGAAATCTTTACGCTAATCACAAGTAGTACACTGAGAATGAACATGTGCTGATTAGCTCCAAAACCAAGAACAGGGATGAAATTATCGAACGTAACATTGTAAGATATCATACCTGTGCGCGGTGATGAATGTGCAGAAAAAAATCCTGAGAAATTGAAGAGCAAAACAAAGGAGAGATAGCAAAAGAGTTATTGGATCACAGCTTTTCTTTAAACTGTCATTATTTCTTTAAATCAATAAACTCTAGTGTTGTCCTACACAACAGAATCTAAACAGTTTACAGATAAGCAAAATGAAAGCACTCTTCTGGGCAAATGGAGAGCTTATTCATTCTTTAAACCTAGTGGAGTTAATGTGCTCATGACTTTCTGTAGTGCAGTAACTAATTGTAGTTTATCTGTTTAGAACTGTCAGTAGTGCAGTAACTAATTGTAGTTTATCTGTTCAGAACTGTCAGTAGTACAGTAACTAATTGTAGTTTATTTGTTTAGATCTTAATATAGTGCAGTAGAATGTCGTAATGTTTCAAGTCATCTTCCTTCTTTAATATGGTGCACCCTTTCATTACAAGCCACACACTGAAAATTCAATGACTGAATAAGTAAAACTGTGCAGATGTAAAAGACTATAATATTTGTAAGCCTTGTTTCATAAATATGCTAAAGTATGGCTGTGTAACCTATGTAATTACAGTGACTCAGCCATCTGTAGGTGAGGAGAAAAGGGAGTGAGTTGGAGAGGGAGAGAATCCCACTGCAGCCTGAACAAGTGCTTGTGTGGCCCCAAAAATAATTTTTTATAGCTGTTGTTTTCACCTTAAATCCAACATTTATATTTCATTTTGTAACGAGTGATAGAAGCGTCAAGTTTTAATATAAAACACATACGCACACATGCACGCACGCACACACACACACACACACACGCACGCACAAATATTCGTTAGATGCATTACATGTATGTTCATTCTTGTTAACAAAACCTAAAAGTATTAAGAATATCAAGACTGATGACAAAATGCGTATGATTTAGTTGCCTTGACATCAACAAGTCAGTTATGTATGATTATGATTTATAATAATGGGTCATTCTCTGTCATATCAGGTTTATTGGTCTAGTCACTGTAATATGCACATGCTTCAAAATACTGTATCCAAGACTGAGCAGTCAGAAATCTTTACGCTAATCACAAGTAGTACACTGAGAATGGACATGAGTTGATTAGCTCCAAAACCAAGAACAGGGATGAAATTATCGAACGTAGCATTGTAAGCGTTCATACCTTCGTCTGATGATGAAAAGAGTGCAGGTAAATGTCCTCTGGGCAATAATGCATGTGATTTATATGAAACATCTGTGAAATAGAAGAGAAAACAGAGGAGAAATAGCAAAAGTGTTATTGGATCACAGCTTTTCTTTAAATTGTCATTATTTCTTTAAATCAATAAACTCTAGTGTTGTCCTACACAACAGAATCTAAACAGTTTACAGATAAGCAAAATGAAAGCACTCTTCTGGGCAAATGGAGAGCTTATTCATTCTTTAAACCTAGTGGAGTTAATGTGCTCATAACTGTCTGTAGTGCAGTAACTAATTGTAGTTTATTTGTTTAGATCTTAATATAGTGCAGTAGAATGTCGTAATGTTTCAAGTCATCTTCCTTCTTTAATATGGTGCACCCTTTCATTACAAGCCACACACTGAAAATTCAATGACTGAATAAGTAAAACTGTGCAGATGTAAAAGACTATAATATTTGTAAGCCTTGTTTCATAAATATGCTAAAGTATGGCTGTGTAACCTATGTAATTACAGTGACTCAGCCATCTGTAGGTGAGGAGAAAAGGGAGTGAGTTGGAGAGGGAGAGAATCCCACTGCAGCCTGAACAAGTGCTTGTGTGGCCCCAAAAATAATTTTTTATAGCTGTTGTTTTCACCTTAAATCCAACATTTATATTTCATTTTGTAACGAGTGATAGAAGCGTCAAGTTTTAATATAAAACACATACGCACACATGCACGCACGCACACACACACACACACACACGCACGCACAAATATTCGTTAGATGCATTACATGTATGTTCATTCTTGTTAACAAAACCTAAAAGTATTAAGAATATCAAGACTGATGACAAAATGCGTATGATTTAGTTGCCTTGACATCAACAAGTCAGTTATGTATGATTATGATTTATAATAATGGGTCATTCTCTGTCATATCAGGTTTATTGGTCTAGTCACTGTAATATGCACATGCTTCAAAATACTGTATCCAAGACTGAGCAGTCAGAAATCTTTACGCTAATCACAAGTAGTACACTGAGAATGGACATGAGTTGATTAGCTCCAAAACCAAGAACAGGGATGAAATTATCGAACGTAGCATTGTAAGCGTTCATACCTTCGTCTGATGATGAAAAGAGTGCAGGTAAATGTCCTCTGGGCAATAATGCATGTGATTTATATGAAACATCTGTGAAATAGAAGAGAAAACAGAGGAGAAATAGCAAAAGTGTTATTGGATCACAGCTTTTCTTTAAATTGTCATTATTTCTTTAAATCAATAAACTCTAGTGTTGTCCTACACAACAGAATCTAAACAGTTCACAGATAAGCAAAATGAAAACACTCTTCTGGACAAATGGAGAACTTAATCATTCTTTAAACCTAGTGGAGTTAATGTGCTCATAACTGTCTGTAGTGCAGTAACTAATTGTAGTTTATCTGTTCAGAACTGTCAGTAGTGCAGTAACTAATTGTAGTTTATCTGTTCAGAACTTTCTGTAGTGCAGTAACTAATTGTAGTTTATTTGTTTAGATCGATCTTAATATAGTGCAGTAGAATGTCGTAATGTTTCAAGTCATCTTCCTTCTTTAATATGGTGCACACATTCATCACAAGCCACACACTGAAAATTCAATGACTGAATAAGTAAAACTGTGCAGATGTAAAAGACTATAATATTTGTAAGCCTCGTTTCATAAATATGCTAAAGTATGGCTGTGTAACCTATGTAATTACAGTGACTCAGCCACCTGTAGGTGAGGAGAAAAGGGAGTGAGTTGGAGAGGGAGAGAATCCCACTGCAGCCTGAACAAGTGCTTGTGTGGTTCAGAATATAATATTATATAACTGTTGTTTTCACCTTCAAACCAACATTTATATTTCATTTTGTAACAAGTGATAGATGAGTTAGGTTTTCATATAAATCACATACGCACACATGCACGCACGCACACACACTCACACACACACACACACACACGCGCGCACGCAAATTTTCGCTAGATGCGTTACATGTATGTTCATTCTTGTTGACAAAACCTAAAAGTATTAAGAATATTAAGACTGATGACAAAATGCGTATGATTTAGTTGCCTTGACATCAACAAGTCAGTTATGTATGATTATGATTTATAATAATGGGTCATTCTCTATCATATCAGGTTTATTGGTCTAGTCACTGTAATATACACATGCTTTAAAATACTGTATCCAAGACTGAGCAGTCAGAAATCTTTACGCTAATCACAAGTAGTACACTGAGAATGAACATGTGCTGATTAGCTCCAAAACCAAGAACAGGGATGAAATTATCGAACGTAACATTGTAAGATATCATACCTGTGCGCGGTGATGAATGTGCAGAAAAAAATCCTGAGAAATTGAAGAGCAAAACAAAGGAGAGATAGCAAAAGAGTTATTGGATCACAGCTTTTCTTTAAACTGTCATTATTTCTTTAAATCAATAAACTCTAGTGTTGTCCTACACAACAGAATCTAAACAGTTTACAGATAAGCAAAATGAAAGCACTCTTCTGGGCAAATGGAGAGCTTATTCATTCTTTAAACCTAGTGGAGTTAATGTGCTCATGACTTTCTGTAGTGCAGTAACTAATTGTAGTTTATCTGTTTAGAACTGTCAGTAGTGCAGTAACTAATTGTAGTTTATCTGTTCAGAACTGTCAGTAGTACAGTAACTAATTGTAGTTTATTTGTTTAGATCTTAATATAGTGCAGTAGAATGTCGTAATGTTTCAAGTCATCTTCCTTCTTTAATATGGTGCACCCTTTCATTACAAGCCACACACTGAAAATTCAATGACTGAATAAGTAAAACTGTGCAGATGTAAAAGACTATAATATTTGTAAGCCTTGTTTCATAAATATGCTAAAGTATGGCTGTGTAACCTATGTAATTACAGTGACTCAGCCATCTGTAGGTGAGGAGAAAAGGGAGTGAGTTGGAGAGGGAGAGAATCCCACTGCAGCCTGAACAAGTGCTTGTGTGGCCCCAAAAATAATTTTTTATAGCTGTTGTTTTCACCTTAAATCCAACATTTATATTTCATTTTGTAACGAGTGATAGATGAGTCAGTTATATTAATATAAAACGCATACGCATGCACGCGCACACACACACACACACACACACACACACACACACACACACTCACACACACACACACAAATACTTATTAGATGCATTACATGTATGTTCATTCTTGTTGACAAAACCTAAAAGTATTAAGAATATCAAGACTGATGACAAAATGCGTATGATTTAGTTGCCTTTTTTTAGCTGTCTTTCCCATTTAGTTTATTTGTGGAGGGAAAAAGGGAGATGTTTCTCATTGAAGAACACACACAAACACACACACACAGACACACACAGTATCAATATGAGCATTAACTCACATTGCACAATGTTATGAACTCAACAGTAATAAGTAAAAAGCACATCCAGGCCAGTAGAGAAAATCCATAATTGACCTAAATAAATAATGTTTCATAGTTATAGGCAGAGGTGAAGATTAATGTAATGTAATGAATGAATGCAGATGTACTCTCCTTCATCAGCCCTCTGAACATCTCTCAGTGTCAGAGACACGTTTCCTCTCTGGAGCTCCTCCATGATCAGACTCACTCTTTATTACACATCATAAACTATAGCATATCATTTATTGGAGCACTGAGATGTACATGGATTGTGCTTGTTAATGTAGTTTCTAATGCAGCTAGTCAGACTGTGAGTCTCATCAGGTTGTGTTAACACAGAGGACTAGTTGGGTGTTTTATTTTGATTCTCATCAATAGTTGAATAGTAAATCACTAATTAGTTTTAACTAATCACAAAGTGACCCTCTATCCTGAAGTGTTAGTGAAACGTACTGTTAAAGTCACATATAACGTAGTCCCCATTTCCATTACTGGTTTTCAGTAACAAAGAGGAAAAGCTGGTCAACAACAAACATCGTAATGGCACAAATGACTTTATACTGAAAAAAATCCTTAATTATTTCATAACCTCAATTTTAAACTTGTGTCAGTGTCTGATGTTGGATTTTGATGAGAGACAGTTGAAGAACAGATCATTTTCTGGCCTGTCTAGTTCATACTGTCAGTCAATAATACAGTTAGTCAGTCAGTAACGCAGCTAATCAGTGATACAGTTAGTCAGTTAATAATATATTTAGTCAATAATATGATTAGTCAGTAATGCCACAGCAGTTGAGTTCTCTCTCTACAAATATGGCAGGAGGCAGCTTTGTAATTTGCTTGAACCAAAATTTAAGTTTGTTTGAGAAATTAGACCATTTAGTTAAAATACAAATGTTTTAAAACTCCATCACATGTTACAACTGGGGGTCTCTGTGATTCACTGTAGTTATTATATGTAAGTTGGCATGATAAAATTCATCTTTGCATTTGATGATCAGATTGAACATACTTTAGACTGAATCACTCTTTAGACTGAAGTTCATCAATAGGACTGGATGATATTTGGGCCTGTCATCAGTCTGATTTAACACAGAGATGTCTTCTTCTTTCCCTCACAATGAGAAAATAACCATCCAACTCATTCTCATAAAGTCACCTCTACAGGGTTTAGAGTTAACTACAGTGAAGAGAAATGCATATGATTTATATCTGAGATATGTATCTATTAATCAGGACAGTGAGTGAGAATCAGGATTATCAGTAATGTATGAGCAGTAGAATGTTCATCATGGTTCTGACTTTTCTATAGATATGAGCACCACTGAATCCATCTCTATTCCACACCACCTACTGAAAACTCATCTTTTCAGATTATTTCCCAACTTCAACCATCCCTAATTATTACAATAGTGCTTGTATTTTTTAGAAAATCCTTTATAAATAATTACTGACACTTCAGAAAGTTCTAAACATGAATGCATTTCCTGCTAGTTGATCTGCAAAAGAAACAAGACTGTAAATTGTCGTAATCGGTAAAGTTCCACAGCCCTTACCGTAAACTTCCAGCTGAGTTTCTGTTGTCAACTTTTTGTCTTCTCCATAGATGACCTCACACCTGTACTCTCCTCCATCAGTCCACTGAACATCTCTCAGTGTCAGAGACACGTTTCCTCTCTGGAGTTCCTCCATGATCAGACTCACTCTGCCCTCATAGCCCCTCCCCTCTCTCACCTCTCCATTCTCATACTGGTAAATACACTCTGTCCCCTTAAACCAGCTGATCTTCATGGTGAAAGCACTGGTTTTAGGAGACAGGTAACAGGACAGAGTGACATCTTCATCCTTCACTTCAGTGACAGTGTTAGGCCAGTAAGAGGAGGGCTGATGCTTGTCAGGGACCAGATCAAATGATTCTGTTGAGAAATTTAAACAGACATTTATCATTAATACACTCATTCACATACCAACATCTATTCATACACTTAAAAAGACATCAAATCAATTGTATGAGTTGAGTTTATCCCAGGTGTTAACTGAATTTGTTCAGACCTAAAGTGTGTCTTAAGTTGAACTGATTCTTTGTCAAACCACCATTCTCTACACAGTATAGAAAACATTCAGAGGAGCTGTTGGTCTATGATGATGTGATTAATCCACACATTTGCTGCAGACTGACAGCAGTACATGCATGCTGTCAATGTCAGGGTTCCTGCGTGACCTGCTCTCTATTGTGCCCCTGCTGGTCAGGTCTGGTGACAGCTGTCATTTGTTTTTGGTTTTGTCATGTGCTTTTGTTTATTTTGGTTTTCCATGTGCCCTGGCCCCGCCCCTCACTTATTGTGCTCACCTGTGTCTTGGTGAAGTAGTAATTAGTCTGTCTATTTAAACCCTGCCTGTTCTACCCTTTGTTTGTCAGTTCGTACCGCCTTCCACAGTGTGTCGTCCTAGCCTTTTGTTATCCTGATTGTCTTCTGTTTTTGACCTCTGCCTGTTTTTTTGACATTTTGCCTCTTCTGCCTGCCTGCCTTGCCCTGTACCTGCTTTTGAACATTTGCCTGTCTCTGGATTTTGCCTTTGTCTGCCGTTTTGGATTGTTCGCCTGCCTCTGACTGCTCTGTGGTACGACCTCTGCTTGTTTTTTGGATTCCGCTTTCTGCCTAGTGTTACTGAAAGACTTCTGCCTGGCACAATAAACATCTTATTCATTCATCAGTGAGTCTGCAACTGAGTGCCCTGTTTTCCCTGACAGTCAATGTGTATATGCCTGTATTTACACATCCACCTCCTGATACAAACACACATAGAGGAACATTTTTGTTTGTGTTTATTTACTTGTTTGCTTCTAACACCTGCTGCATAAGTATATAGTTCACGGTCCCTCAGGAGGAGTAGTGCTTAATCTCTGATTACCATGAAATCAGCCCATGCTGGTAATTACAGTAGAGGAGGAGTATTAGTGGGGAGTGTTGGATAGAGCTGTGTTTTGGTGGACCCCAGGAAGGAGGGTTCCAGAGGTCTGTACTAAGAAGCGAGGTAAAGGTACTCTCCGGTCAAATTAACTCAGTAAGTAGTAAACCTCCTAATAGAAGAGCCCTATGGCTTCACTCTCCCAGCAAAACCAAGCCACAAGGTTCTTCTATTAGGAGGTTTACTACTTACTCTGAGTTAACTCAACCAGAAGTTACCTGGATAATCCAGTTACCTCACTTTGTAATATGGCCCGAGGGCTTAGTCTGGGAGGGGGCTGAAGTTGGGGGGAGCGACAGTTGTTGTAGATGGTGAGGGAGCTTAAATGGGATTTGTTTTTCAAAACTGGAGCATTTGATGACTCATTCCAGATTACCACACAGGGAATCATACAGCGGTGTCAAACACTCACACTGATCTATAGGGGGGGAAAAAAGAACTACAAACAAAGGGAATAAAGACAAAAGAAAACTGAATTAAACCATCAGCCACAGGGCTTGCTCCTGCAAGCGGCATCGTAGACGCTGAAAACACAATTTCCTAAAGTCATGACGTTCTTCTCGCCTCTCTGTGGCTGTCAGGTGCCACCCTACATGTTTGGTTTTGGTTACTTCTCTTCACCAGACACACACACACACACACACACACACATACACAGACTCACACACATGCGCCCACACACACACACACACACACACACTCTACATAGGAAGGTAATAGCCCTTTTCCTGGTCAATGTTTCTCTTCATTATTAGTTAAGCCTGTAAAACTTGTTCTAAATTCCATAGATTGAAGAGTGGGGGCTAAGGACATGCTGTCACACAAGAAATCACCAGTACACATTATCCAGACCGTAGTCGTGTTTATCAGTATAAATGAAGAGAAATGTATTGATAACTGAATATGAATGAATGATGATGGTGAGTGAGGTTGGTGAGGTAAAGTATCAACAGTAAGTTTTCCATTATGTCGTAAATACAGAACACTTACCATAGACCTGCAGATGAGTCTGTAATGTTGATGTCTGATCCTTTCCATAGATGACCTCACACCTGTACTCTCCTCTATCAGTCCACTGAACATCTCTCAGTGTCAGAGACACATTTCCTCTCTGGAGTTCCTCCATGATCAGACTCACTCTGCCCTCATAGCCCCTCCCGTCTCTCACCTCTCCATTCTTATACTGGTAAATACACTCTGTCCCCTTAAACCACCAGATCTCCATGGTAACAGCACTGGTTTTGGGAAACAGGTAACAGGACAGAGTGACATCATCACCCACAGGTGCTCTTTCCCATATAGGAATGTAATGAGAGTAGAAATAGTCACTGACATCTTCTATTCTTGAGACAAGATCCAATATATCTGTGGAGAGACAAAGAGAGATGTTTCTCATTAAAACACGCACACACACGCACACACATACACACAAACACACACACACACACACACACACACACACACACACAGTCTGAATACAAGCAATAACTTACAGTGTAAAATGTAATGCATTTGTCATAAAAAGGTAGAAATAAGCCAAATTTCATTGTTTATATTACTGTTTTATTTCTATTCACCTGTATTTATCACAGAAATAACATGTATTAATTGCATTATACCATGGAAAAGAATGTTTTCTATAGAAAAAAAATTGGTAATTTTTTATAATTAGTAAAATTCCACATCCCTTACCATAGACAAACAGCAGAGTTTCTGATGTCAACTTCTTGTCTTCTCCATTGATGACCTCACACCTGTACTTTCCTCTATCAGTCCACTGAACATCTCTCAGTGTCAGAGACACGTTTCCTCTCTGGAGTTCCTCCATGATCAGACTCACTCTGCCCTCATAGCCCCTCCCCTTTCTCACCTCTCCATTCTTATACTGGTAAATACACTCTGTCTCCTTAAACCACCTGATCTTCATGGTAACAGCGCTGGTTTCAGGATACAGGTAACAGGACAGAGGGACATCATCTCCCTTGAACATTCTGATGTATTCATTTTTGTTCCAGTAGGATAAAGACCTTCCACCATCCTCTGGTTTTCTGACCAGTATTAGTGGTTCTGATGAGAAGAAGAGAGATCTCAAATCAGTAATGATTTTAATAAACCAATAACTGCAGATCAGAATTCACATTCTGATTAAAAAGGTTTTCTTCATAAATCATATAATAATCATCACAGCTCTCATATTCATGTCTGTATATTATGTCAGAGTTCATTCTTCAGTTATGTGAAAGAACACAGACAATTATAATTACATTTAGAATAATCTCATACCTGCATTCCGCTGAGTGTGAACACATAACAAAGTGTTTATAAAATCCAAACAATTAAGACTTTTAAACAGTGACCCAGAAGATGAATGGTGATTGGTTGGACCAATACTCTACCCCTGTAGATTCACTCTGGACAATAGATTTAAACATGTGACAGGGTATCACCAGGGTTTGAGTGGGGGGGGGGGGGGGGGCGTACAAGACACTGAAATTTAATCAAGTGAAGATACAGCCCCAGACCCAAACAAAAAAAAACTGATTATCATACTCTCAGTCTGCTAATAACAGAAAATTACAGATTAAATGAGTTGTTTTCTGTTATGATTCTGTTATGTTTTATAGAGTAATGCTGGAGTAATATATTTTTTTAAGAAGGTCATGCTGCACATTTTATTTGTAATGATCAAATTATGTCACGCTATTGATATTATTTGATATTATACTCAACACTCACTGAAAAAACATAAAGACAAAACAGCATGAAACCCACACTATCATGAAGTATGTTTCACTGTTTAGAGACAAGTCACATAAAGATAAACTGGAATTTCACATTGTGATAGACTACATACAATCAGATTCACTTATAATGTTCCATACAGACCCATGTCATTGTTTAAGTATGTTTACCAGTTACATTCTATATGCTGGTAAACAGCCAAAAAATAAAAGATCAAACTGCAAAACACCATGTTTACATATGAATCATTCCATTCGTCACATAAAACACTTAAACTGCATACCTAAGCTGTTCAAAGCAGCACTCTATAGAGCTTCTCAGAACAGTTCAGTGACCACAGTTTAATATGTTTCATGAACATTTACTCTTGGAGGTGATGTGTATGTGCACATCTGTCCTGAAACAACCTGAACTCCCCAATGTCCTTCACAGTGATACAGAAGTTCCTGACTGCACTTGAGAAATTCAGGACAGGTGAGCTTTCTCCATCCTTGTTCAAACAAACAACGACCTTTACAAAAACCAAATTGTCCTCACACTTCTCCCGTCATATGCACTATGCACTGCCAAGAGAACGAATCCGTAACGCAAAGACAAAACAGTCATTTTTATTTTGAGGGTCTTCCTCGCCATAGAAACCTGTTACAAGGAGACAGCTTCACGTGTCTTAATACATCAAAAGAACTTTGATGAAAAGAACCCAGACACACCAAATGCCTCTCAGTCCTTCCTGACTTAAAAAGCGCTGTCTATTACCAAACGGAGGAATTATCTAAAGATAGGCTTAAGCGGTATGTTGAATGTTAAGTTTTCTTCCTCCCAGTTTACAGGCCTGCCTATGGGATTGCTTTAACATGCTTAAATTAAAAGAGTGGCTTGGGAATACCATATTTATCTCACATTTTAATGACCATAAATGAAGGTTTAAAAAATGAAACCCCATGTTGAGGACAAAGAGAAAAAAGTTTTTCGATAAGCGTTTTCCTGGTAAAGGAAAATCATTATAAGGATTAACGTAAAACTCTTCCCGTTCTTTTTAGATTACGGCTTTCCTTCTCTGGTAAACAATTCTTATGACCGGTGGGATGTGAGAGAAGTTTCGTGATCCTTGGATTTTAGAGTACTGGATGATTTCTTATTCAGTCTCATCCAGTAAGTCTGGGATGAAGAATTGCTTTTCGTACTCCTCGAATGCAGACACTTAATCAAACGCACCAAATGAAGAGGAGTCACTGGAGTACAAAACAGAAATGCGCCCGCCCATTTTCGACAGTTGTGTGGGCAAACACAAACGAAACATGGAAAATGCTTTTTTTAATTAGCCTCTGTCAAGGGCTAAGCTATATTTGACGAGACAGAAGACAAAGACCAAGACTAGTCTGAGTGCAAATACCGACAAGTCCAAGACAAGTCCGAAACAATAGAAAAAACGTCTCATGTCCAGACTCGAGTCAAAGACCGAATTGCAGTATTACAGCCTCAGACCAGTCCTACCTTTACTCAAAAGTCCCTGTCTTTAAAAATGAATTATCTTAAAACTACTGTGGAGATGCTTAGCTTCTCTCTGTTATGATCACGTTTTAAAATCTATTTTAAATTAACGAGCTCTTACCTGCTCGTGTCTTTCCTGGTTTCTGTGATTCTGTCTCTTCCATTTGGCCTAATGTTGAAAGTTTAGTTGATATGTTTAAACTCTCAGAACCAGGGTGTTCATACAGTCCACACTATACTGAGCTGAATTTAGTGCAGTCAAAGTAGTAATTGAATGGCAACTCAATGCTAGCTGGATGAATGATTTCTGACTTTTACAGTTTCTCTTTCTGTTTTGTCTTAATCAGGAATTGCAGGTGTGGGCGTGGACAAGAATATGTTGACTCTGATTCGGTGACAGATTCCTATACAGGAGTTTATTTCAGAAGATGGGGCTTCACAACAATCTGAGATTTGTCATTAAGTTCAGTGTTTTCTGTCCTTTTCTTTACTGTACTGGAGTCAAAGTACTACATTTATTTCCAGTTGAATGGTTTACTGGTGAAATATTTGGTTGTTTGAATGTCAGCTCCACTTCACTCGTTCTCTTTGGCACTGGAAGTGACCAAACCAGTTTCTTGCTTTCCTTCCTGTTCTGTTGTCATCTCTTTCTTTATCAGATCATCATCATTTCCCTCACATTTCTCTCCTGCTCTGTCTCTTCACGCTGTAATGTTTTCTGTCTCATCCATGGGTACTCATGTTCTTCAAACATAGTGAACAGAAAAAGATACCGTAGGCTTAAACAGTGTGTTTTATGTTAAGTGAATGGCGTATGCTTACATTAAAAGAGTGGTGTAGGAATGCCAAATTTCTGTCACACTTTAATGACAATAAATGAAACTTTAAAGAAAAAATGAAACGGTATGCTGAGGACAAAAAAGAAAGTTTTTCGTTTTCCTCTCCATAGAAAAGCATCGAAAGGGTTAAAGTAAAACGTTTCTCGTCGTTTTTAGATTACGTCTTCCTTTTGTTAGTAGACAGTGTTTATGACCAATAGTATGTGGGAGAAGTTTGGTGATCCTTGGGTTTTTAGTGCTGGGCGGTTTCTTATATGATCCCATCTAGTAAGTCGAGCCTGAAGAAACATTCATTCATTCATTTTCTAAGCTGCTTACCCTAATTAGGGTCGCGAGGGGGTGCTGGGGTCTATCCCTGCGCTCATTGGACGAAAGGCGGGGAAACACCCTGGACAGGTCGCCAGTCTATAGCAGGGCAGACGCACAAATACATTCACGCACACATTCATACTCAGGGGCATGAGAATGTGTGAGGAAACCAGCGCTACCCACTCCGCCACCGCGCCGCCTTAGGGTAAAGAATGCTTTTCGCATTTCTCGAGTTCAGCTACGGACTGCTGTGGCGTTATTTTTTTTCTTTCTTTATTTTTCCCCGTGAAGTGTTTTAGATCGTCTTGGTAACTAGACCACTTTCCTCATGCGAGTGGCTAATATTAGTGCCAATAACCAAACACATCGAATGAGGAATTGCTGGAGTACAGGATAGAGCTCCGCCCGCATTTTTGCGGCGGTTGTGGGTGCAAATAGGAAAGTAAATAGAAACAAAAATATATTCGTTTAATAAAGAAAGCTAGTCTCAGGCAAGGGCAAAGGTTAAGTTTGGCGAAACCGATCACCGAGACAAGTTTCAGTGCGAATACCGGCATGTCCAAGACAAGTTCGAGACAACAGAAAAAGCGTCTCACTTCCGGAATCGAGTTAAAGACCGAACTGGAGTATTAATGCCAAGTCCTACATTTACTCCAAAGCCCCTGTCCTTAGAAATGAATTATGTTAATACTGCTGTGGAGATGACTGGTTTCTCTCTGTTATGATCACGTTTTTAAATCTACTTTGAAATTAAAGAGCTCTTACCTGCTCGTGTCTCTCCTGGTTTCTGTGATTCTGTCTCTTCCATTTGGCCTAATGTTGAAAGTTTAATTGATATGTTTAAACTCTCAGAACCAGGGTGTTCATACAGTCCACACTATACTGAGCTGAATTTAGTGCAGTCAAAGTAGTAATTGAATGGCAACTCAATGCTAGCTGGATGAATGATTTCTGACTTTTACAGTTTCTCTTTCTGTTTTGTCTTAATCAGGAATTGCAGGTGTGGGCGTGGACAAGAATATGTTGACTTTGATTCGGTGACAGATTCCTATACAGGAGTTTATTTCAGAAGATGGGGCTTCACAACAATCTGAGATTTGTCATTAAGTTCAGTGTTTTCTGTCCTTTTCTTTACTGTACTGGAGTCAAAGTACTACATTTATTTCCAGTTGAATGGTTTACTGGTGAAATATTTGGTTGTTTGAATGTCAGCTCCACTTCACTCGTTCTCTTTGGCACTGGAAGTGACCAAACCAGTTTCTTGCTTTCCTTCCTGTTCTGTTGTCATCTCTTTCTTTATCAGATCATCATCATTTCCCTCACATTTCTCTCCTGCTCTGTCTCTTCACACTGTAATGTTTTCTGTCTTTTCATTTGTATCTGTGAGTCTACACTGATCAGACTGCTCTATTACCCCAGTGCTCTCTGTGTGTCAGTCATGAAAGACATTCAGATATTTCTTATGTCTTAAACCAAAGAAAACCAAAGGATCAAATGATTTAAAAAAAACAAACAAGAAAATCAAACACACACAACATCCCACCTTATAACCAGGCAGGGAAGTTGGGCTCAGGATACACGCAGGAAACTACAGTTTGGAAAGGAATTAACAGGTGCACAAATATCCTGCCAGGGTTTTTTTTTTTTTGGGTGAATCCAGTTTCATTAAAAAAAAAAAAGTTAAAAAAAAAGCTGCATTGTATAATTTGAAAAAATACATCTGCTGAGTAGTACCATGTGAAAACCGAATTAAAAGATTTTTTTCTTGAGTTATTTGCTTGGACTACATCTAAAAATCTGCCATTTCCTTTTCAAAAATACAACAATGACTACTGAGATTTAAAAATCTCAGTCTATGGATGTTATTTACATCTGTTTGGTTCACTTTAAACATTTGTGGGGAAAATATCTCTTTGTTGAATCTAAGTTAAGACATGACAGAGCAGTGTCGCCATCACCTGTTCAAAGTGTGAATTACATCTTCCCTTGGTTTGTACATTATGCATTGTACCCTCTTATACAATAACATGAAACGACCTGTTTGACTTCAGTGGAACATTTAAGCTCATATATAAAAGAACCTCTGAATTATAAAGTCTGCAGGAGGAGAGATTTGTGTTACAGAACATTGTGTAGTTTAATTTTGTAACATGAAACTAGGAACAGAAAACAAACTCTGTCAGTATAACTCTAACAATACATGTCTCTTTCACAATATAACTCTGACAATACATAAGTCTTTTATGCCCCTGATATCACTTGATTATTATTGATTTTTCAAACACGGTGGCACAAGTTGCATAAAAATGTGAGATTTTTTCCGTCGGAATCTGTGCTGACTAGTTCATAAAATTCCTTCAATTAACCGTATAAACTGGCTTCAGCAGTACCGCTAGCTGCGTCATCTGAATTGCCACTTAACCTGGCCATTTTGAAAAAAAAAATGGTTAAGTTAGCCAGTGTTGTTTATAGTGTGCCACGTGCGCATGCACTGTGTTTTACAGCACCCATGGATTCCGAATCTCGCGCGAACCCGAACGACGTGGTACTGAAGTCTCCCCCCTTTCTCAACTCATCCTCTTATCCACAGGTACTCATCCATGGGTACTCATGTTCTTCAAACATAGTGAACAGAAAAAGATACCGTAGGCTTTAACAGTGTGTTTTATGTTAAGTGAATGGCGTATGCTTGCATTTATCTCCAATAAACGCAGGCCTCTTATAATTGCTGGTGTGCATGACCCTTTCAGTGAAATAAACATGTTTAGATATGTCTAAGATGATTTACTGTGGATGGCACAGTGGTGCAGTGGATAACGCTGTCGCCTCACAGCAAGAAGGTCCCGGGTCCTTTCTGTGTGGAGTTGTTCTCCCTCTGCGTGTGTTTCCTCCCACAGTCCAAAGACATGCAGGTTAGGTGAATTGGAGACACTAAATTGCCCCTAGATGTGAATGTGAGTGTGTTTGTGCATGTGTTTGTCTGTGTGTCTGCCCTGCGATGGACTGGCAACATGTCCAGGGTGTTTCCCTGCCTTTCACCCTATGAGCACTGGGATAGGCTTCAGCACCCCCTTAATTAGGATAAGCGGCTTTGAAAGTGAGTGAGTGAGAGTGCTTTACTGTAGCCTGTTCTGCCTATCGAAATTTCATCACAGCAGAGAGTAAAGTTGGCTTATTTTAACATTACAGCATAGCATGTTAAATGGAATTTGTTTTTTTGTAAATTAAATAATTTTGCAAGCATAATTTTAGCCAGTGTGTTTCCTGTGTCTATTGTTGGGGATGCATTAGGCCTATTTCTTAATAACTGCAACACAAACAAATAATTTTTTACATTAGGCTAAATGAGGTTCTTTTTGTGAATTCAATTTGCCTTGCGTGTACATCTGTTCATGAATTAGGTTAAACATAAACAAACAAAACAAGCTGTCTTTCAGACCAAAGAGCGCTGTAATGTTTGTTAAGTAGGCCACTTGGGAAAAAGCATGGTGAATTTTCCTGATCACTTCGGCTACCAATAACTTGCAGAAGCCTGAGGGCTTCAGGTGAAATCAACGCAAGTCTTTTATTATCGCAGAGTCTCCAATAAACACCAGTAAAGTTAAGAAATTAAAGCAAATATGCGCCTAGGTGTTTACTGGAAGTTTTACGGCACTTCAGTTGGGTCCACACATGAGAACAGTGATAAAGATTCTATTGTCCATACACAGTGCCCATGATGTGGAATCCTGAGCTCTCTCTCACTGAAAACAGACAGAAAAAATCCCTGATAAGTCTGACAATGAACAATTATAAACAGCACTTAATTCAACACAACCAATATTAAGCATGAAGCCAGTCCAGCTGTGTTATAAATGATGTCTGGTCATGTAACCCTGCAAACTGTAAAGCTGTCATTGTAAAAAGCTCTGTACAGAGAAAACTGATCTGACTTGAATTGAATAACATGGTTCAGATCACTGCTGATTATGCTGTTATCAGACAAAGTCAGGGCTAGACTGCACATACAGTTAAGATGATCACTCAGAGATAAGATTAAGAACATCTGAGTATGAATATCTCAATATCTGAGAATCACATATGTAAATGAATAATTAACATTCAGTTGAACCAAAACTTAATCTCAGTATCAGGGTTGTATTAGTACATTACCAAGGCATTTGTAATTTAAATGCCTAAGTCAGTGTGAGGGTGTCCTTATGCTGAGGAGACCTACTGTTTGGACGATCAGTCTCAGTACTGTCTTCACAGTCAGAATCGGAATCTTCTGAACGGGAATATGGTTAGAAATATTTCAGATTTTATTGTTTTATATAACATTACCATAAGCATGTTTTCACTTGGTATTATATTCAACACTCTCTAAAAACATAAAGACAAAACAGCATGTAACCCCAACCATCATGAAGGATGTTGTTCTGTTTATCAGAATCAGAGTCAGATTTATTGGCGAAGTACAGTACATTAACACACAAGGAATTTGGTTCCGGCCATTGGTGTCTTTCAAGCAATACAGACAACAAACAGAAAATGTACATATTATTAACAGACAATGGACAACATACAAGCAATATAAAAAATTATAGAAAGACAACCAGTATACATAAAGTTTAGAGACAAGTCACATAAAGCTGAACTGAAACTTCTCATTGTGATAGACTACACATTATCAGATTCACTTATAATGTTCCATACAGATCCATGTCATTGTTTAAGTATGTTTACCAGTTACATTCTATATGCTGGTAAATAGCAACGAATAGGCTACAAAGATAAAAGATCAAACTACACAACACCGTATTAATATGTTAAACATTCCATTAGTCACATAAAATACTAAAACTGCATAACTAAGCTTTTCAAAGAAGCATTCTGTACAGCCATGTATAAAATTAATTACATAGGAAGAGTTCAGCAGTCCGATATGTTTTATGGACATTTACCGTTGGAAGCAATGTGTATGTGTATATCTGCCCTAAATCAACCGGTACAGGCATTTTCTGTATGCTGGTAAATAGCGACAAATAGGCTACAGAAATGAAAGGTCAAACTGCAAAAAACCTTACTAACATATTAAGCATTTCATTAGTCCATAAAACACTTAAACTGCATGATCCAAACTTCTCCAAAAAGCTAAGCTTTTCAAAGGAGCACTCTATAGAGCATTTCAGAATAGTTCAGTTATTACAGTTTAATATGTTTTATGAATATTTACTCTCGGAGATGGTGTGTAAGTCCATATCTCCCCTTAAACAACCTGAGCTCCCCAGTGTCCTTCACAGTGATACAGAAGGCCCTGACCGAGTTTCTGAAAGAGTGACCTGGAAATGTCAAATTTCTCTCACTGCCTCCTGGCCAAAAACAACGTCTGCTACCATATGTATGAACTTCATTTAAAGGCTTAAGCTGTATGTTTTACATTAAGTTTTTTTTTTTCCTCACGGTTTAAACATAAGCCTACGGGAACAGCTTAACATCCCCATATGGAAAAAATGGTTCAGGAACACCAAGTTTCTCTCACACATTAATAACCATAAATGACACTTAAAAATTGACACTGTTCCCTGAGGACAAAGAAAACAGTTTTTTAGTAAGCATTTTCAGTTCCATTGAAAACCAAGGATTAACAGAAGACTTTCCTATTGTCTTCAGATTATGGCTTCATCCTTTTGTTAGTAGTCAGTGTTTATGACCAGTAAGTGTGAGAGAAATTTGGTGATCCAAGGGAAGTATTAATGCTGAATCATTTCTCATTGAGTCGGTCTAGGAAGAAAAACGATCCTCGTATTTCTCGAGTCAGGAAACGGACTTCTGTAGCTTTATTTACTTATTTTATTTTATTTTATTTTTCCCCTTTAAGCGTTTTAGATTGTCTCGCTAACCAGGCCACTTTCCTCATGCGATTGCCAGTATCAATATCCGATTTCCCTAACTTTGGAAAGGTTATTAAACCCACACAGTGATTTAGTTTTGTAGAAAGAGTTTCTGCTGTGCCTGCGCATTGGAAACAGTTATGTATGCAAAAAGAAAAGAGAATACAAATATTTGTTAAAAACACACACACACAAACAAAACTGTGTCAAGACCAAAGGCCATATTTGGCAAGACCAACGGTCACGACCGAGACAAGTCCGTGCACGAATATGGACAAGTCTCCGAGACGATAGAAAAACGTGTCATGTCCGTGCTCGAGTCAGACTGGAGTACTACAGCTCTAGTCCTACACTTACTCTCCAGTGCTACAGTCCTACCTTTACTCCAGAGTCACTGTCTTTAAAAAGGAATGATCTTATTACTGCTGTGGACATGCTTGGTTTCTCTCTGCTTTGATCACAGACATGTTTTTAAATCTATTTTAAGTTTAAGAGCTCTTACCTGCTCGTGTCTCCACTGGTTGCTGTGATTCTGGCTCTTCCATTCGGCCTAAATTAAAAGTTTAATTGATATGTTTAAACTCTTAACTAAATATCTGAACACTGCTGTGGACATGGTTGGTTCCTCTGAGCTATGATTACATGTTTTTAAATTCATTTTGAAATTAAAGAGCTCTTACCTGCTGCTACCTGTGCTGCTAGTTGTGAAATTACTTGTCCCATTTTGCGTGAACTAAAAGTTTCAATAATGGTGTATAAACTCTCAGAACAACAGCATTCATACGGTCCACACAATATTGAACTGAATTCAATCCACTCAGAGTAGTAATTTAATTTTGACCCAGTGCTAGGTGGATGAATGTTCTCCGAGGTTCTCCGTCACTTTAAGTTTCTCTTTGTCTGAATCAGGACCTACAGATATGGACGTGGACAAGAACATGTTGACACTGATGCAGTGACAGATTCCTGTACAAGAAGTGAGTTTATTTCAGAACGTGGTGTCTCACAACACTCTGAGATTTTGTCATTACGTTCAGTGTTTTCACCCTTTTTCTGCACCAGAGTCCTGTGATGTCCTGACATCGTCGCTGTCGGGCGGAAACCTCGTAGCTCCATATTTCGTCATTTTTAATTTTTTTTTCCGTAAATCAATGCTATTGGTCACCCTTTACGTGTGTCTGTGGGTTGAACAAATATTTAACCAATGACAAGTATTAAAAAGGCCTGAGACATGTGGTAGCATAAAGGAGTGTATGCAAACCACCGTAGGTTGGAGTTCCTGCATCAGATGCGGCCGCTCTCATCAATGATGGACAAAACACGTATCTCGACATTCGCAGGTCAAAAACTGTGGTGTATGTGTCATTGGATATACACGCCACTATTCAGCGCTGTGGGGGACGTTCTGAATTACTTATGTCCTGGTGTTGATTTGAACCGACAAAATCCTGAATTTTTCACATTTTTCTTCCCCCTTTTCCCCCTTCTTCCACATCTTATACGGACGATTCTTCCCCAGCTTGCAACATTTAAGCGCACCATTCGGCTGTTTACAAAACCAAACAATTATGTGAAGGTAACACTAACCGTTGGACAGCGTCAAGCGTATCCTTGACGTGACGCAAAGATGATCTGGCTGAAATTTTCTCATTTAATGGTTTGCTGATCCTATACAGGTAAAATCAAAAAATCAAAGTAACATGATACAGTGATGGTGTCGGTCAAAAGACTCTCCAAAAGACAACCGCTTCTAAACAGTTTATACCGATTCCTGACTATAAAAGGGCTGCTCATACAAACTGCTTTGTGCTCATGCACTCTTACTTAAATTCTAATGAGAAAACAGTTAAAATTCACAATATAAACTTGAGTAGATTACAAGCAATTTTCCAAATATCTCTGATTAAAAGTAAGTCTTAGCACTGAGGTACAAGTATTGGTAATTGCAAAACAAATTAAATTCTATTTTCTAAAAATGTGCTCCGATCAACATGACCAACAAGGGATATGAGACGTTTATAGCCAGATGATGTTTTTAATTCAGCACGTTTGAAACTTAAGAGTGATGGTATGTACAGTACTAGATTTGAATGCTTAACATGTTATGTCTATCTTGCATAAATGTAACAATTATTTTCATACAATCATAATAAGTGGGATTCATGTCGATAAATATGAGTGGACAGGAGGGTGAGCATTATCGTGAGCAACCATTCATTTCACCTTTGTGACTAGTAGGCTATATTCTTTTTTTAATTTCAATTGCAACCTTGGTAATGAAGTAACATTTTTCATCGGGTTGTCCTCGTTTATGTAGCCTGCATGAAACAACATGGTAAGAACACACGGGGCGAAGTATCCAAGATGCACTTGTAGTAGTCCATCTTTGCAACATTGTAGTCACCACGGCAGACCTACGTCAATAACCTCCGCCGTCGCATAGTTACGTAGCCTAATGTAAAGCGGATTATCATAGCACCACGGTTATCTTTTCCTAAATCGTTATGAATTGTCTTTCCCATCTTTCCTTGACCTCATGACGTTTTCCATCGAGGTCAAGGAAAAGTGGTTAGGAAAAGACATAGAACGTAATTTTTTTTTACTATTTGCATGCAGCCTGTGAGAAAAAACTCAGTGTAGGCTAGCCTCATTTTAACTTTTGACTAATCACGATTCAACTTTTTCGAATTTCACTGTAGTGACATAAATTGTGTAGCCCACTAAAGCTAGTTCAAAGAACGCCAAATAATGGAGGGGGATATACTGCAATACCTACTTGCAAATAAATTTTGTAAATTAAAATTTGAATACCAGCTACAAATAAAAATAACAGAAGACCAGCTCCTAAACTGAACATAATCCAGAAGACTGCAGGTGCAGGATTACGCTGCTTCAATGTGGATACATACTTGCGAGTAGAATGGCTAGCAGGCTTGGGAGCACTGGGAAAACTATTTTGTTGGCTATGCATTTTGTTTGAGGCAACAGCCTCGTACAAGTAAATGGTGTGCAGTGGTGGAGGAAGTACTCAAACACTGTACTTAAGTAAAAGTACAAATAAACAGACAAAAATGTACTCTAGTAAAAGTACCACATTAACCTTTTTACTTGAGTAAAAGTAATTAAGTACCTGCTATTAAATATACTTAAAGTATTAAAAGTAAAAGTACTTGCTGAATGTATTCCCTAATGCAATAGTCTACAATATCATTAAGCGTGCCTACTGTATGTATATTTTGTTTAATACATCAATAGTATGGGCTGTGCCATTTTAATTAACAATGCTGCAGATGATGCTACTGATAACACTGGCAAACAATCTCATTATTTGAAAGGTTATTGATTTTATTGTGTTTACCCTCTGTGACACAGTTCACACTTGGACTTATGATTCTGTGAATCAGAATTTCAGGGATGACCTGCACAGTTAAATGCCATTAAGCAAAATAAGAAAGAGGACTGATTATACCTTTGAAAGTTTTTATTTAACTGTAAATAAAACCAAACACAATGCAAAACCATTGCGTTATATTGACTGCAGTAAATACATTCAAGTCAAAGTTGTCTGCCTGAAAAAAGGGGCATTAAACACACCTATCAAAGGAATAGGCACTGATCCTAACACAGGATTTCAGCATATTATCTATTACAAAATTTATACTTTTGTCACTGTTCTTACAGGAGATGGAAATTTGGTTTGGCTCAATAAAAGCATGCCAAGTAAGGTTGACAGTCTGACTTTTAAATTCCATTTTAGTGTAAAGACAAAGGTGTCTTTAATGTAATTACTACGATGTTAATCCTGTCATTCTATAATACCAACTTTTAAACCTTAACTCTGAAGGAGCACAGGGCTAAAGAGCCCCTAGCCACACAAGCAACATAACCACCACTGTTCCCAGGATCTAGCATCCAAGCAAACACCCAGGACCTAGACTACATAGCGTTAGCAACATGCATGTGTTACTTGCCAGTTAACGCTAGATTATAATAATTTAATCGTGTTTACTTGTTGCTAGTGGTGCATTTGAACAAGAGGCTAGCTAAGGTTACATAAGACTTCACTAACCTAAACTAATTTAACATTCAAAAGTCAGGTAGCGTTAAGCAACCTAATTTACCTCAATATGTTTCTTCAAATTTGACGGCGAAGCTAGTATCTCGTGTTTTCAAGGGAGACAAAGATGGCACCGGAATCTCCATGAATCATATTTAGAACCGGTTATCTCAAACAACTCTTTTAAATAAGGCCATGGGTGGCACATGTCTAATGGCTGAATCTCCGTGGTGGCCTCTCTCGAATCCATTTTGAGTGTTTTATCACTGGTTAGTGCTGCTGCTGATGCTGATGCTGCTGCTGCGGGCGCGCCCCGCTCTTGTTGAAGGAGGGTCTAACATTACCTGCCCGGTTTGATTGGTTCAGTGGACCAATTCCCCTCTCGCCATTGATTACTTTAAAACTAACAAACCAGAAAACGCAGTGTGACTGTAGCGTGTAACGCAACGCATTGTAGAAATGTAGTGGAGTAGAAAGTATAGATATTTGCTGTAAAATGTAGTGGAGTAAAAGTCAAAAGTACCCACAACTAAATCTACTTAAGTAAAGTACAGATACATGGAAAATGTACTTAAGTACAGTAACGAAGTACTTGTACTTCGTTACATTCCACCACTGCTGGTGTGTCAGAATGTTTTTTCCCGTTCATCATGTTGGCTTGCCGTAGCCTGATGCTGTCACAACCTGCACCGCCATTTTGGACTTTTGGTTTGCCATGTCTTTGTGCTCCTGTTCTTTGTCTGTCTCCGCCCCTCACCTGTTCCTGTTTTGTCTCATTATTACCTTGTTAATTTTATCCAATCCTGTGTTGCCCTGTTCAGTTCTCCTTCTATTTAAGTCCTAGTGTTTGCCTTGTACTTTGTCTATCGTTGTTTGTGTTTTAGAGCACTCTGTCATGCTGCACCTTTTTGTTATTGGCTTTTATTAGTTTGCACTTGTATTTTTATCTTCATTTTAAGTAAAGTCTTCTGTTTATCACTGTCAACCATCGTGTCTTTGCACTTGGGTCCTGCACCACACCACCAGGCGTGACAGAACGATAGACCTATCAAGGACCCAGCAGACACTTCTGTCCCCCGGGCAGAGACGGCTCCAGCTCCTGACCTGGGTGCGGCGGGGCTCCCTCTCTCGGTAGGTTCTCCAGCCCCTAACCCGGGGGGGGGAATTTTTTGGGGGGGGGCTCCCAGCCCTAGACCCAGGCACCACATGGACTGTGGTGCTGGGCCCAACCATCTCTAGGGCTGTGTCCGCTCCTGGGTCTCCTGTCTCTGCCACCCTGAATCCCCCTCTTCAAGCAGCGACTCCGAAGGCTCCATGGAGGGTGCGCTGCCCAGCGCGAGGAATGCGCTGCCTGGCGCACCATGGAGGGTGCGCTGCCCAGCGCGAGGAATGCGCTGCCCGGCGCACCATGGAGGGTGCGCTGCCCAGCGCGAGGAATGCGCTGCCCGGCGCACCATGGAGGGTGCGCTGCCCAGCGCGAGGAATGCGCTGCCCGGCGCACCATGGAGGGTGCGCTGCCCAGCGCGAGGAATGCGCTGCCCGGCGCACCATGGAGGGTGCCCTGCCCAGCGCGAGGAATGCGCTGCCCGGCGCACCATGGAGAGTGCGCTGCCCAGCGCGAGGAATGCGCTGCCTGGCGCACCATGGAGAGTGCGCTGCCCAGCGCGAGGAATGCGCTGCCCGGCGCACCATGGAGGGTGCGCTGCCCGGCGCACCATGGAGGGTGCGCTGCCCAGCGCGAGGAATGCGCTGCCCGGCGCACCATGGAGGGTGCGCTGCCCAGCGCGAGGAATGCGCTGCCCGGCGCACCATGGAGGATGCGCTGCCCAGCGCGAGGAATGCGCTGCCCGGCGCACCCTGAAGGATGCGCTGTCCTGCCCTGTTCCTGAGGCCGCTTTCCCGGCCCTGGTCAGCTCCCATGCTGACGCCCTGTCCAGGTCAGCTCCCATGCTGACGCCCTGTCCAGGTCAGCTCCCATGCTGACGCCCTGTCCTGGTCAGCTCCCATGCTGACGCCCTGTCCTGGTCAGCTCCCATGCTGACGCCCTGTCCTGGTCAGCTCCCATGCTGACGCCCTGTCCTGTTCCCCGAACCAGCTCAGCCCTCTAGCCGACGTCGAGGCTGTTTGAAGAGTTTGCTCCGTTCCTGTTCCTCTGCCGGTTTGGAAAATCTGTTCCAGCCAACCCCTCACCTGCTCGGCCGCAGAGGGGGCCCGTCGGCTGCAGCACCTTCGGTCATCCCTCTGTGCGCCCCCCCACCCACCCGGTCTGTTCTGGACTTTGTTTTTCTTTTGGGCCGTCTGGGAGCCGCCCCTTAAGGGGGGGGCTCTGTCACAACCTGCACCGCCATTTTGGACTTTTGGTTTGCCATGTCTTTGTGCTCCTGTTCTTTGTCTGTCTCCGCCCCTCACCTGTTCCTGTTTTGTCTCATTATTACCTTGTTAATTTTATCCAATCCTGTGTTGCCCTGTTCAGTTCTCCTTCTATTTAAGTCCTAGTGTTTGCCTTGTACTTTGTCTATCGTTGTTTGTGTTTTAGAGCACTCTGTCATGCTGCACCTTTTTGTTATTGGCTTTTATTAGTTTGCACTTGTATTTTTATCTTCATTTTAAGTAAAGTCTTCTGTTTATCACTGTCAACCATCGTGTCTTTGCACTTGGGTCCTGCACCACACCACCAGGCGTGACAGATGCATTACTTTTCAGTCTTTGATGTGTTCAGATTGTAACACTGGGTCTAATGGCCGTTGCCTTCTTTATGATGCGTAATCTTATGCTTATTTTTGCGTGTCGGCTATTTTTGGCTTTAATTGACAGTGGTATCCTAGGTGCAGAGGTGATATTTCTGTTTAGTTGAGTCTGTGGGTGAGACTTGTGCAAGTGTTGCTTTGAACAAGTGAGCCTTTTTCCTTTGGTCAACTGATTGAGCCTTCATTCATTTTGATCCTGTAGTGGGATGCACTTACAAGAACCAGTGTGTGTGTGTGTGGGCACGCATGTTGCGTAGTCTGCCTGCTCAGTGAAATTAAGCCAAGTTTATACATGCCGTTGCCACCCTTGCACATGGCGGCGTGTGCCAAAAGTGACGTCAAAATGACGTCAAGGTGGTGCGCTTTGGTGTCGTTTCGGCAGGTTGTGCACCTCTCAATTTCGTAACCTGGCCCGCTCGGTGTAGCTGTAGCATATGCAAAATGGACGAGCTGGAGGCAAGAGTCTGTGAGCACGTCTCTACAGGCATCTCTACGATCAGTGATGTAGTCAGAAATTTATTTGCGGACAGACCTTGGAAAAAGTGAGCGGGCATGACTTTCACGGTCTATCACTAGCTTACACATTCTTTGACAGTTTTTGATGGAAACAAGTTTTAGTCGCATCAGTAAGGGGTTTGGTGCTATTTTATCACGTATTTCCATGCACAAACCACCCTCTTTTGTGTTCTTTTACCTCCTCTTATTGCTATTCCAGCGATGTAGATTGTATTTTTTCTCAGCAGCGAAATCATTTAAGAGAAGACTGCAGCATGTCAAACGTACCTTAAGCACGAATATAAATGGTTCTGGCACAGCTTGCGCGCAAAGATCAATGGGTCAAGTATAACAGGCCCTTTAGCCACCAGCCGCTACTGGTCAGCGGAACAATGGACAACCGACATGGAAAGGTTTGAGCATTTTGTAGATGCAAATGGGATTGAGGCATAGAAAAAGGTAGCAGTTTTAATCAGTGTAATGAGTGCTGCTACTTATGGGCTTTTACGTAGCCTCATAGCCCTTGATAAGCCAGGGGGAAAGACATACAAAGACATTGTGGATGTTTTGCAAGCACATTTTTCCTCTGAAAACGATTATTATTGCCGAAAGATTCCGTTTTCATAAACGAAATCAAGAGGAGGGAGAATCAGTGACACAATATTACAAATTTTGCACGCACTTGCAGGATTTGCTGAAGGACAGGCTGGTATGTGGACTGAATGCGGAGGCAATACAGAAAAGATTGTTAGCGGAGGCTGTACTAACTTTCCAGAGGGCTGTTGAAATTGCCGTATCAATGGAGACGGTAGCAAGAGAATCGCACCAGCTGAATAACACGCTAAAAATAAATGCACTGTCAATGAACAGTCAGTGAAACAAAAAGTGTTCAAAAAGAAGAACAGGGTGCACCACATGGATGCAAAATATACTTCCAGGAGTGACGGTAGTGCAACAGATACAGAGCTAACACTAAATTTTGTGGCTCTAAAGGGAAACCTGTCACACATTTGTATTAAGCCTAAAACTGAAGGGAAGAGAATTGAAATGGAATTAGACATGGGTGTTGTGGTTTCTCTAATTTCCAAAGAATTGTATGACGGGCAATTGTGCCACTCACCTTTGCGCCAAACCAATATCATACTGAAGACTTACACAGACAAGATGATTTTTACCAGAAGGGGTCATCACTGTAAAAATGAACAAGCAGAGTGCTAAGCTACCACTGTATGTGATAAAAGGGACTTGGCCACCACTTTTTGGTCAAGAATGGCTGTGGAAAACACAGATTGACTGGCGTGAAATTAAGATAGTTTGTGAGGAGACACTATAGAGGCATGATGAAGTCTTAAAAAAGGAGCTGGGAACACTGAAAGGCACTGACGCTGCCATAGCTCTGAAACCGCATCAACAACCATGGTTGTGCCAGGCAAGAGCCGTTCCCTACGTGCTAAGGCCAAAAGTAGAAGCTGAGATCGACCGACTGAGTGAACAGGGCATCATCTCCCCTGTCAAGTTCAGCGACTGGGCTATGCCCGTGGTGCCAGTTGGTAAAAAGAATGGGGATGTCAGGATTTGCAGAGATTTTAAAATGACAATCCACCCTGCAATGTGTGTGAGGAGTTATCCGATTCTGCTAGCTGAGGATTTATTCGCATTGCTCTCAGGGGGACAGCATTTCAGTAAGCTGGACTTATCTCACACATACTTGCAAATGCCTGTAGCAGAGCAATCTGCAAATACCTCACCATCACAACATCAAAAGGACTATTCTGTTACAATAGACTTGCTTTTGTAATCACATCAGCACTGGCAATGTTTCAACGAGCCAATGACCAAGCTCTCCAGGGCCTTCCGAACGTCCACTTCTACAACATTTTGGTCATGGGCCAAAATTGCCTCCAGCATCTTAAGAACTTGGATGCAGTCCTTGCACATCTTGAAGAATTTGATTTGTGTGTCCAAAAAGAAAAATGTGAGTTCTTCAAAGATTCACTGAAGTATTTAGACCATGTCATTGATGCCCATGGTCTTCACAAGTCACCCGAGAATGTCTGAGCAATTGTGAAGGCTCCTGCACCGACAAATGTGAGTGAACTTCGCTTCTTCATAGGACTAATCAACAACTACAGTAGATTAATTCCAAACCTATCTACCATCCTCAGCCCGTTCAATGCACTCCTATGTAAAGCCAAACAGTGGCAATGGAAATCAGAATATACAGTGGCATTGAAAGAGGCCAAAGAACAGCTACTATTACAGAGTGTGTTGACCCACTACGACCCGCAGCTCCCCATCCCCAGTGCGTCACGGCAATGCAGATGAGCTGTCACGCCTGCCACTGCCCCCGTCTTTGAAGGACAAACCAAATGCTGTTGACAACTTTAACATCAAACGCCTGGAAGCCTTACCAGTGACCTGCAAAGAAATCTGCAGAGAGAGCAGGACCGATCCTGTTCCTGCCCAAGTATTGGAAATGGTGGCCACAGGTCGTTTTCCGAGGGTCCAGGATGTGGACAGCACACTGGCACCATTCATCAGTAGGAAGGATGAACTGACTTTCCAGCAACACTCCCTCATGTAGGGTATCCGAGTAGTCATCACTCCAAAATTGAGACCCAGAGTGCTGTCCGAGCTACACAAAGGACACCCGGGTGTTGTCAGAATGAAAGCTATTGCCCACAGTACATGTGGTGGCCAGGAATCAATGCCCAACTCAAGCAAGTGTCAAAGACCTAACAATCCTGAGCTCCGGACAGAGGATCCATGTTGATTCTGCCAGTCCTCTCCAAGGCCATAGGTTCATGGCCTACTCCAAATGGCCAGAAGTGCACCTCATGAGTTCTGCCACGGCTTCCAAGACCATACGGGTACTGAGAGGGTTATTCGATCACTGTGGCCTCCCTGAAGTCTTAGTGAGTGATAATGGCCCACAGTTCACATCAAGTGAGTTTGAGACATTCATGAAGAGCAACGGAGTTCATGAAGACATTCATGAAGAGCAACACATACGTTCTGCACTGTTCCATCCTGCCACAAATGGCCTTGCATAAACATTCCCTGAAGCGCTCCACAGGAACTGCTTCAGTTCAGCACAGACTTGATGCATTCTTGCTGGTGTATCACAACAGTCCACACACCACAAGGAATCAAGGAATCACCATCCATGCTTTTCATGCATCGCAAGTTGTGGTCTCACTCTGATCTCCTGAAGCCAAATGTGACATCAGACATGGAGGATGCACAAGAGGCACAGTGTGCTCATCAACAGACACATGCTAAGGCCAGATCATTCAGTGTAGGTGACAAAGTGCTGGTTTGTGAGTACGGGAGAGGAGAGAAGTGGATGCCTGGCTTTGTCTCAGCCAAGACTGGTGTCATACACAGTCAACGTCGGATTGTCAGAACACTGGAGACGCCATGCTGACCAGATGCTGGCCCGGCATGCAGAGTTGCATGTTCCACGAGAGAAGGAAACACAGTCTTGTCACATTCCTGAAGATCTGCCTGTGTTGGAGAACACAATACCTGAACCTGCTACTCATCCATCTCCTGATCCAGTGAGTGTGCAGTCACCTCATTGAACATCAGAAGTAACCAACACACCACATCGAGAGACTGGTAAGCATTACCCATTCCTTGTTTCTAAGCAACCCGTTAGTTTTAGCCCTTAAGGAATTTCATATGGTGAAAACAGTAGTTCGAAACTGTTGGAAGACACAGAGTTTTTTTTTCATTTCATGGAAAGTAACGGTTTTGGACATAGCCTACAAGATTTCCATCCGACAGCGACACTACATAAATGCATTAGTTACTAATGCGCGCTCATAATTAAGTAATGTGGCCAGTTGCTAAAACAACTGTAAAAATTCAGTCTGTGTGTGTCGATACTTCAGTTTCTGTCGGACCTTGTATAGCTTTTGTGTTTTCTATCCCGAAGTCCCTTTTATTAAACAATTATCAATCACATCAGTCTGCTCTAATAATTCACTAAACATTACAATTCCCAGTGAAATGGTATAGTGGTGAAGAACTTCTGCTCTCTCCTGCTCTGTCTCTTCACACTGTAATGTTTTCCATCTTTCATTTTATTTGTTACTCTGCACTGATCAGACTGGTCTATTACCCCAGTGTTTTATTTTCAACATCTGACACACCCAATTTCACTATCAGAATAAGTTTCAGGGTCATCGAGTTAATCAGTTTTGTTGGGCATCAATGTTTTTTAAAAGTGTTGAAAATAATAAACAGGCACGACGATGACCTAAGGTAGCTCTTTTGTCTTTATTGAACAAAAGGTAGCGTATACAGCAAAAGCAGAGAGGAGGTCATCAGAGGCACCCAGACGGAGTCTTGATGGTGGAAGACTGACAACAAGGTCTCACACACACACAGATATACCCATGCAGCCAAGGGCCTTCGGCCTTGACGCCCATAGATGATGAGAGCGCTCTACAACTGTGGGGCAGGTGTGTGAGAGCTTGGTTGATAAACCAGTGTTTGAGTGAGAGAAGTGTAACACAAGATGAAAAGTATGTCCACACATTTCATTCACTTAACAAAATATATACCTATTTTACCACTACACCTCACTAAGAGACCAGAGAGGTCTGGTGGCAGTCAAAGTATTCAGCTAGGCCCCACAGTTTCTAACATGACTGTAAGTCAAACTTTTAACACAGAACCATCTCTCCTGTCCCTCACAGAGCAGAGCAGAGTTTACCCAGGGTTTACCACTCACAGACTGGTTATGTGAGACCACTGATGGACAGAGGTCTGTGGAGGGGAAAGACCAGTAACACAGACCAGTAACACAGACCAGTAACACAGTGACCTGTCTTTTATGTCTCATACTGACAGAACATACTGACAAATTATACTGACAAAGATTCTCATTTTATTTTATACTGTAACAGGAAAATTTTCTTTCCTTGACAGAAATGGGAACATATTACTATTCTAAGCTCTAAAATACTGAAAGGTGATTTTTTTTTACACTGTGTTTTTATATGACAGTGTTTATTCAGTACCATGTCTCTAGTCCCATTGTCCAGTTCTGCTGGACAGAAGCATGAAGTGCAGCTTCTGCTTTAAGTATTAACTGTCTGTTACTGTTCTGTTTCCTCACTGTTTACAGACTGGTTTATAGACTCACCTCTGATCTCTGCTGTACTCTGTACATGTGTGTCAGTTTGGTTCACAATAGAAAACAAACAGCAGAGCACAGAACTAAATGACACTATGTCTTTTCAACTTTCTCTCTGCCTGAAGTCTCCTCTCCTCTGATTGGCCAATTTCTCTCCTCTGTGTGTCTCTGTCATACACGACAGCAGATTAATCTGCTCTCCTTGAGCTACTCTGTGTGTGTGTGTGTGTGTGTGTGTGTGTGTGTGTGTGTGTGTGTGTGTGTGTGTGTGTGTGATTGTGTGTAGGTGTGTACGTGTGCATGCTCGCATGTGTGTGTGTGCGTGTATGTGATTGTGTGTTTCCTTTATAAGAATCTGACATAAATAGAGAAAATATGATTCACTGGCATCACTGTAGTTCTACATGGTAACTGAGACCAGCGAATCAACAGTCTGTATTTCAAAATGACATCACTGCTAAGGACAAAACTGGATTCTAATGTACGTAAAAGCATAATTACAATCTCTTATCAGCAGGAAACTAACAGAAACGAATGGAGAAATATGTAAAAAAAAAAAACAAATCAATTGTTTAACAATGAAATTTGCAGATTTTTACTTAATATTATGTGTCAGAAATAAACAGAAGAGTTGCTATGGCAGGGGGCAAAAGGTTACATGCAGAGGTCAGGAAAATGTCTGTTCTCTTACTGTTCTTCATTCCATAAACTGCTCCTTCATCTGTGAGAGACTAACAGAGTGACAGAGAGACAGGTTAAATACATAACAACAGTATTCACTACACGACCAGAGCATGGTAAAAATGCAAATACAAGAGAGACAGAGAGAGAGAGGGAAAGAGAGAGAGAGACATAGACAGAGAGAGAAAGAGAGACAGAGAGAGAGAGAGGGAGAGAGAGAGACAGACAGACCGACAGAGAGAGACACAGAGACGGACAGAGAGAGAGAGAGAGAGAGAGAGAGAGAGAGAGAGAGAGATACATATGAATACTTTTTTCTAATCATATAAAGAATACCACTTCACTTACCACTTCACCAGCACACTGTTTGGACTGTGTGACGAACCACGATATGTAATACTGTGCTTAAAATATTAACTTGCCTAGTTTTATATCATCAGTCAAAGTCCATTATGGTTTCTGCCTGTACGGTCTCTTAGTTGAATAAACCTAACCCTTTCAGATCCAAGTAAATAAATGTGATGTTAAACAGTCATTTAATAATAGTCGCTATAAGTGCCAGATTTATGTCTATTATGTGTGTAAAATAAAGAACATTCTCACAGGTGAATAATAATTTTAGCCCTATTTGTTTTCATTTTGTACCTGATGTTTACAGATGGCAGGGTGTGGGGAAAAATATTGTTTTGCTTTATGGCTGTAACTTATAGAATGAAAGTGTGCCTCGTGACTTTTGTCATGGTGAAGTACTAATATTATAGAGACCAGTGCCAGCCTAATTATTATATATTGCAAAAAAATGCATCTGTGTGTTAGAACAATAAGCATTTGTTACGTAGAAGACCAGGCCTCTGTGTGTCTGTGACACCAGGAAGTAAACACCCCCACACATGTCCTTGGCAGTCTGTCTCACTGTATGAAAAACTTCTATATTCTTTAACCTGAGAGAGAACTGAGCTTCGCCTCTGAGGTGGAGTTCTCGTGTGCTGCATGAAATAAAGATCGATTCATCACATCTGAAGTTTGTTGTCTCTGAGACTAAGCAGCTCTCCATAAGGAGACTTTAAATTTCCCTTACAAAGGTTTGATCTGAACCTTGTTCATTATGTAGCTACATTACTTTAAAGATCATTCAGGTCAGGTCAGCAGAGGACGCCATCTCCATGGCACTCCATTCTGCCCTGACCCACCTAGACAGTCCCAACTCCTATGTCAGAATGCTGTTCATTGACTTCAGCTCAGCATTCAACACGGTGATTCCCCCCAAGCTGATCTCCAAGCTTAGCCAGCTTGGTATTAGCATGTCCCTGCGCAACTGGACTCTGGACTTTCTGACTAACAGACCCCAGTCTGTTAAGTTAGACAACCTCTCCTCCTCCAGCCTCACTCTGAACACCAGCGTGCCACAAGGCTGTGTGCTGAGCCCTCTCCTGTACTCCCTCTTCACCTACGACTGCATCCCTGTGCATGGTTCCAACACCATAATCAGGTTCACAGACAACACCACGGTGGTAGGCCTGATCAGAGAGGACGACGAGACGGCCTACAGGGACGAGGTCGAGCACCTGGCTGCGTGGTGCGCCGACAACAACCTGGCCCTTCACACTCAGAAGACCAAGGAGACCATTGTGGACTTCAGGCGTGCTAGGAGCAAAGCACACGCCCCCATCTACATCAACGGAGCTGTAGTGGAGCGTGTACCTAGCTTCAAACTCCTGGGCGTCCACATCTCTGACAATCTCACCTGGTCCCTCAACTCTTCCATCCTCATCAAAAAGGCACAACAGAGCCTTTACTTCCTGCAGAGCCTTAAGAAAGCTCATCTGTGCTCCAAGATACTGGTGGGCTTTTACCGCTGTACCATTGAGAGCATACTCACCAACTGCATCTCTGTGTGGTATGGCAACTGCTCCGCAGTTAACCGTAAAGCACTCCAGCAGGTGGTGAAAACTGCCCAATGGATCACCGGCACCAAACTGCCCACCATCAAGAACATTTACATCAAACGCTGCCTGGGTCGGGCGAAAAGCATCATCAAGGATGCATCCCACCCTAACCACGGACTCTTTACCCTCCTCCCATCTGGCAGACGCTACAAGAGCCTCCGCTCCCGCACCAGCCGGCTCAGGAAGAGCTTCTTCCATGAGGCTGTGACCCTGCTGAACTCCACACCACAGCGCTAGCTTCATTTGCACTCCACTGCACTAACTCTGTACTATATGCACTATCTCTGTACTATATGCGCTGTTTTTCTGCTCCTTTTGCACTGGCTTCCGCTCATGCTGTTCTGAGTACCCTATTTAATACTGTACATAAACATACTGTATATATTTGTCTAATATATCTATTCAACCTATACATACACTCCCCTGTCTACTCTGTCAGCTTCACCACTGTGCAGATCATTATTAATATATATACATGTACATATCTGTATATTTGCTCACCATCGTCTTAAATGCTGTACATACTGCATCTCCACTGTCTATAATACTGTATATACTGTAAGATACACTATCACTACTGCAGTACTCACTACCTGCACTTACCTGTAAATAATACTATGCTCTTGCACTTCTGGTTAGATGCTACTGCATTTCATTGGCTTTGTACCTGTACTCTGCACAATGACAATAAAGTTGAATCTAATCTAATCTAATCTAATCATTCCCTTGCTGTGACAGCCCAGTGTAACTCAGTGTAAATACAGATACTGTAGTTCTCTGACAGGCTTTACTGAGCTCCCTGTTCACACTGCTCACTGTTACATGCTGAGTGTTCTTAAAACACTGTTTTTTTCTCACTTATCTTTATCTTTTTTTTGTTTTGTTTTTCCTCCAAGTGTCAGGGCTAGTTGAACGTCTACAAGCGCAGAGGCTACACGGTCATCAACTAGTGCCTGTTGAGAGATGAACTGCCTGTCATTCTCTTAAGACAATGGACAGGAGGAGACTCAAACGTTTCCATCACACAAATGAAAAAGCTTCTTCTCTGTACATAACCCCATACCTGGACTCTCCTCCATCTGTCTTCAGTAGTAAACATCAATGTGCATGCATCAGTATGAAAGATAAATTCATTTTAGTGTCTTGGTGAATTCATATTCCAGGAATTTGACATCAGTACCATACCTCATCGACTGAAAAATGAGGACCAAACCACTTTTTATTTCTGCCAAATTTTTGTACAACATAAAGCACAGGTTTCAAAGAATGATTTAGTTAACTGTTACCTGACACAATTAAGCAGTAGGAATATACATAAACTCTTTGCCTTGGCCATAACTGGCCATATGTATCACTGGGAGAGATGAATGGATGATGGGTTGAAGCCACATTAAGTTTTATTTCCTTCTCTGGTCATCACTTCACACATTTCAAGACACTGGTACTGGCCTACCAGGCCATGAGAGGCTCCGCCCCATCATATCCTTCAGTCCCTAATAACTCCATATACCCCTACTAGAACCCTCCGCTCTACGACCTCTGGTCAGCTGACGGTCCCCTCACTTCAGGAACCCGGCAGCCGCTCCTCCCGACCACGCCTCTTCTCCGCCATCGCCCCTCGGTGGTGGAACGACCTCCCTCATGCAGTTAGGACTGCGGAATCCCTCACCATCTTCCGCAAGAAACTGAAAACCCACCTCTTCAGAACCCACCTATCCCTCAATGCCTAACCTCCTTTCATTAAAAAAAAAACTTTGTCTTGTATCTATGTTTGTCTAAGAATTCCAGGGCGCAATACGAAGAAGTAAATTGACGCTCAGTCTTATGATGTCTGCTTATAAGGTATTAGGAATCCGACCGATGCACTGATTGTAAGTCGCTTTGGCTAAAAGCGTCTGCCAAATGCTAAATTGAAAATTGTAAATTGTAGTGTAAAGGTCCAGACAGAGAAGGAATTTCAGTGAGTGTCACTGACCTTAACTGACATGTAACAACACCTCCTAAATAAGGATCTTCAAATAACACTCAAAAAATAGACAACATTTCACAAAACAAGCATTTGAGAAAGCATTTTCAGTGGGAAATATTATATTATTAAGTTTACACGTTGATTACAAATAGTTCTTCACCTCTAATTTAAGGATCCATCTTTAAACAAAATATTTTTGACTTCAAAAATAACACTGGACAAAAACGTCTGTACAAAAGAACCTTGAAAGGTTGTAATACTGTCATGTGTGATGAGGTCCAGGGTTGTGCAGTTGGTCTATATCTACCTGTGTTATTAACATGTTCTGCCAACACATCAACAGTTCATAATGTCCTGTATCTAATGAACCTGTGCCTTACAGGGAACCTGTGTAGTTTCTGGAAGGATAAAATAACCTGGTTTCAGGTACTTGTACTCTGTTTCTTGTAGATCTCCTCCAGCTGGGTGCTGGTGTCTGTGAGGTGGTCAAGTCCCTGTTTCAATCTCTCTGCTTCTTTACTTATCTCTCCACGGCTCAAACTGTTTAAATGAAGCCTCATTCTCTCTATTTCCTTGGTCATCCTTCTGTGGATCAGTTTAAGTCTGTCCTCATCTGTACGTTTTTCTTCTCGTTTCTGTGTAAGCTTAAGTCTCTTTAGTTCTATTTCTCTCTCGTTCAGTTTCTGTTTTAATCTCTCCATGTTGTCCTGCTCATCATCGTACTGCTGTCTCTTCATTGCTTGATCCTTCATTCTTCCTGTCTCTCTATGCTCTGACAAAATAATCTTCATGAGGTTTCTCTCAGCTTAAGTTTTGGTCTCCATCTCATATTTCTGTCTGATCTCCTCCAACTCCTCTTTGTGTCTGTCCTCTTTTTCTGTCATCTCTCTCTCCATGTCCTTTCTCAGCTCCTCTCTCTCCCTTTCTATCTCTCTTCTCCTTTCTTTGTCTTCTTCCAGTTGCTTCTCCAACTCTTTTTTTCTCTTTTCATTCTTCTCATTCTTAAGCTCTTTTTCCAGCTCAGCTATCCTTCTTTTAAGTTCTTTAATCTTTTCATCTTTTTCCTTAATCTGTTGCTCCATTTTTATTTTATAATTCTGCAGATCCATCTCATGTTCCCTCTTCAGCCTTTTCTCCTCCTTCTCTCTCCTGTTTTTCTTCTCTTTTTCAATTAATATTTTCATTTCTGTGACTTGCTCCACTGCTGCTTGGTAAACGTCACTGTTGTAGAACTTCTCTTGGTTTTTTGACACCATTTCTTCAATCTTCTGCAGCAGTTCTGTCACCTCAGTTACATCCCTGTTCTTAACATTCATAAGGTGACACCTGTTTCCACATTTCTCCATCAGCTGCTGAAACCCATGACTTTTCATCTGGATCATCTCCTCTAGGCTTACCCTGCTTAAACCTTCAGTATTTGTGAAGAGGATCATTGTGTGTCCCCAACATTTGTCCCCAAAAATGTCCTCCATTTTCTCCAGAAGCTCACTCTCCTCTCCCTCAGATGGTTCCAGTGGACAGACCAGGAGGAAGGTGTGGGGTCCTGGGGCAGACAGACGGACACAGAGCCCCACGTCCTTCCTCATCTCCTCCTGAGAGAGTCCAGGACTCAACCAGTCAGGAGTGTCCACCACCACCAGCTGTCTCCCAGCCACCTCCCCCTGTCTGCTCTCACTGTGCTGGGTCTCTGTGGATGTAGCAGCCTGGATCCCAAACTCCTCTCTGCCCAGGATGGTGTTTCCTGCTGCCCACTTCACTGTCTCACTCAGCCCCAGTAGCACCAGCCTCAGCTCAGGAGATACTGGCTGGTTTGAACTGGGCCTTTCACCTCCCACTGCAAATAATTGCAAATACTCTCTGAGCTAATGTTAAATACAAAGTCTGTATCTATGCTAGTACACTCAATCTTCAAACTTAAAAACACAACATGCAACTTCCTAAATTCCTGAATTTGGAATGACAAATATTGAAATAAAATTTGAGATTAAATCATGTGATATCTTAATAAGCTGACATAGACATGATTCATTTTTCAAATGTATTCAATTCCAGCAAGAGTTTGGCTCTGAACAGGTATGAAGCACAGATCAACACAAATCAACTCAAACTTACTTTCTGGAGGAAGGTATTGAAAGCTGTTCCTTCTTCTGAGTCGTGGTTGGTCAGTTAGTCCTACACACAATACACGATACATTAACACTGGTTTTGAGCTGAGCTGACACATTTTACAAACATGAGAACAAATAAGATACTTTAACTTCTCAGTTATGTCTTGTTTCAGACATGAAAATTCCTAACATAATATTGAGGTTACCCAGCACCATATTTGATTCAGAATTCATTAGTAAACTGACTTCTGTTTCTGCCACATCTGTTGCACATTATGCTTTAGCGGTTGATACTTTAATCACTTAACTGTAGCATAAATGTTGGTTACCAAGCCATAGCTGGATACCTTGGATTGTTATTTGACATTATAATTAATAAGGATGGGACAGCATAAGGAACACCAATTTATTTTCTTCTACAACAAAACCGATGGTGTATATTTCTGTGAAGTTTAGATCTTTGCGCTTCAACACATGACCGTAGCATTCTGTTAAACTTGGAGCTTATAAATTCTCATTAAAGTGGTGTTTTCTCTATAAAATAACTCTGTGAAAAAGATCAAGTAACCTCTGTAACCAGGTGTTCACAGAGACACGTTTTCTCTCTGGATCTCCTCCATGATCAGACTCACTCTGAATTACACATCATGGTCTAAAGCATATCTCTTATTGGAACATTGAGATGTGTATGGATTGCGCTTGTTAATGTAGCTTCTAATGTACAGGGTTCATACACATTTTCACCAATACATTTCCAAGTCTGTGTATACATGAAAAATAAGAATAAAAATCCATGTCAAAATGTAACACAGTATATTTTAACTAAAGCCAGACATGATTAAATCGCCTTTTTCCTGGCATTGCGCGAATTTACATTTCATTAGAGTACAAGCTTCAACTCGCGTCGGAGTCTGACGTTCCTGCATGCAGAGAACAACATAAAGTAAAGTAACGTGATTGATCTACCCGAATATTAAAGAATTGTTTAACCAATATAGATTTTTCTCAGTCGATCTTAACTGTACCATAGGGTTGTACCAAAACATTTGAAAGTTCGTTCACTGAATTGGCATTTGATTGAAATTAAGCCTTCTATGATTAGGATGGGTGCTCGGTTGCAGTTTTAAGCTTATTTTTTACTGTAATACAAGAAATTTAGATATCAATGCCTACTTTCATTATTATTTAACAAACAATTTTGCCAATAAACACATTCGCACTTTTTGAATTTCAGTAACGAAAGTCTCGTGCTGCTCTCTACCAAGGCGTCATAAATTCGCGCATAAACTAGGAATAAACCAGGTTCGTGATTCTCAGTCCTGGACAAAAAAAAGTAAAAAAGCATTTTAAGTTTATAGATGATGATAATAAAAAAAGCAAAGTGCCAGATATGCAAGATATAGCTCATGTACTATCACTCAACAACAAATCTGGGAAACCATCTGAAAAGTGTAAGTTTATTTCTGAATTCGTAAAATGTCTATCTTAGGTCTACGATATCGTTAAATGACTAAAAAACAAGAAAATCAAACACACACAACATCCCATCTTATAACCAGGCTGGCCAATTGGGCCAAGGATACATGCAGCATGCTACAGTTGGCAAAGGAATTAATAGGTATATACATTCACAAATATTTTTTTTAAATCAACTGTATCTGTATTGACACTCAAAATTGACTGTATCTGCAAACTACAAGCATGCATCGTGCTATCACCAGTTTGTCACTTTCCAATCGACATGAGAAACTCAGTATTTTATTTTACATGACATTAAAACTAATATCACATACCTGAATCACTGCCGCTGCTGCTACTGCTGTTGGGTGGAGTGTCTAATGCCAAAGTACGTGGCGCTGTCACTTTGCTGGAATTGTGAGTCTCGGTTAGCGGATAAGGAAAGACCACCGATGGATCGATGCATTCCGAAGCAGAAGTGTTGAGATCTTGCAAATAGCTGGCATTTAACTGACTCGAGCTGCTATCCGTGATGTTGCTTACTGAGGACTCTTTTCTGGCGGCCTGAAGTGAAGCGAGTCTTTCTGACACCACTTTCTCCAACTTAGCAACCGCAGAAAAACCGCTCCACATGCAATCCTGAATGATGATCGATTTCAGAAATGACTGAGAATAGTCCTCGTCGCAAATGAATGCTGCCCACTGCTCCTGCGTCTGTTGTGTGTGTTCACTACTGGCGTGTTGGATGGGTTAGATGAAGAGGACAAATTCACTGCATACTGTTCACAGTGTGTGTGCAGTCACTTAAACTTAATTTAACACTGGGAGCCGATGGCTGCAGCTGCCGGTGTTGATGATGGTAGAAATCCTCGTCATCGTTGTCAAAGTAGAAGAATGGCTGCATGGAGTCGTAATCGTAATCGTAGTTTTTACACGCCAAACTTAGAGTCAGCGGCATGATAGCACTCTGTTAGGTAAACTGAAAAAAAGCAAAAAAAAAATATAATGAGTCACATTACGAGACTAGTAATTAGAATCCTCTTAAAATGCGTGTGCTGTGATTAACAGACGCGTTCGAGAATGTCTAAACAGCTGCTGTCAATGTGCAATAACAATAAGCTTTTCATATTTTCGACAATGCTACAATTGTCAAAAGACATGCAGATGAAGTGCAGATAATCACCATCTTGGAGCGCTGCATGCAAAAAAGCAGATGAGGGCTTTAACAAAATGCGCAACTTCACCCGGCGTGCAAGTCACGTTAGCGCATCAGTGCTGGGGATGCGTGCGACTCGAACTAACCAAAATAACTATGTGAACCCACTTTACGGAGCAAATACTCCCACCATTTTCATGTAATTGCATATGTAACTGAAATTAACTTTTTGATCGTCTCCAAGACAAGATATTAGCAGTCACCTCCGTGGTCTTTCCTAACGCTATTTAATGTGCAGGAAAGGTGAACAAAACGTGCAAAAAAAGAATCTTACCGTGTATTAACAGAATCAGAAGCGAAGCAGATTGCGGGCAATGATGCAAAGAAATCAGGCAGAAGCTCGCCGAGTCGAGCTAATATCCAGCAAAGAGGGGTAGTCCCTGGCAGCATATGTGTCAGTAAAAGCTTCAAGTAAAATCTTACTCCAGTCAGGTGATAGTAGTGTAGCTACGATGAGTACTCACTCCCTGAACCGCAAACGCGAACTGAAGCACTACTTGTCATTTACCGCATGAATAAGTTGCTGCTGGCTCCTGTGACTTAAATGTTATTCCGCCGCTTGGTACGCCGTTTCCCGCCAAATGCATACAGGAAATGAATTTAGGAAAGAAGAGGAAAGAATTTATTCATCACTCACGAAAAATAACCTAAAATCATATCTTTTGATTATTATTCTAATTTGATGTTGATTTATTTAATAAAATTTGCAATTCGGATGTTTTAACCACGTGTATTATTGTAATTGGGACTATTTTACAGCGCAAGAACAACACGACGTTCAGATTTGTAGGCAGGGCGATGATTCTTTGAGTACGCAGTGAATGGTATGGGAATAGAGGGGAGTATTACTGGCGGCACTGAAATGACAGCTTGTGATGCTTAGTATACAGCGAAGTGACAGATAAACGGTTTATAAATGGTTCTTTTTAGTTCTTGTAAGGGGCTTTGGGCTGCAGTCTTGGAACGACACATAAGCAGTGGAGTTATCATTGTAATATTAATCTTTATGTTGGACGTTGCAGGTAAAACTACAAGACTAACATTAAATTAATTAATCTGTAATAAAGAGTAAATTTATACGGCGATGTAATGTATTACCTGCACTTAAATCCCTCAGCCTGCACCCAGAATCCTATACTAATATTGTTGTAAAGACATATATTTGGTATAAACAAAACACGAGGTATTTCTAAAGGTATTTCTAAAAGCGCATAGCATAAATGCCCAGCCGACAATAATGCGGATATGCACTCCTTATGAGATTATAAACAGACCGTAGGACAGAAAGTGGCAGATCAGAATAGGATGGAAGAGACATAATGAATGAACAATTACTCGGGGACGGCTAGGTCGAGTTAAAACAGTTTGACCTGTCATCTGTTCGAAATGCCGAACGACCCAGGTCAAGGAGATTTCAGACAATTTAACGCACAAAACCTGCAGACAACATGTAACATACACTGCTGAAGCAGACATGGGCTGTGTACTGTTATACAGACATACGTATTTAACCAATTTTACAAAGTTAAGCCAAAAGTCAAGACCCATTAATGTATCCTTAACTTCACATATTTTCCGACCACTTTTTCGTAACAGACTCTGTCTAATGGCATCAGTGTGTTCAAATCTTACAAATCAATGTAAGCAACGGAACCCGTCACAATCAGAAGCAGCCTGGGTGGCATGTTGGAGCCGGTAGCCATTCAAAGTGAATCTGTCACATGCAACACTCCCCCCCGCCAGAAGTACTTCAACTCCAAAATTGAAGGCTGAGTTAGAAGAGGTTTCAAAACTAGGTATGTAGTGCCTCCTGCTGTTAAAATCCACTGGGGCTGATGGGAGGCATCGCAAAAGATACCTATCAAGATGAATATCAAATTAACGTTTATTGCGTGATATCGCTATATTACAGTTGCCTGAAACGGAACGACTGACATCTTTCATCCAAACTTTCCCGGACCTTCCGTCATTTAAACTATTTGAAAACATGATTCATTGACGGTTAACAAAGTATAGGCACAGAGCATCGGTGCTCCCTGTGTTAAACATACATTTGAATGGATGTTTACTGAAATTGAAGAGTTTGTTTTGAAATGATTAATCCATACTTTTTGAGCCCTTGAGCCAGTACCAAATTAAACTATGAAAACATGTCCACCAGATGTCTGAAAAGCATGCGGAAAATGACGATTACTCAGACAGATTCTGTTCCTGTACAGAAATTGTAATTCACCAGAATAACAGTGTAAAGTTAGATATATGTCACGTGTTTATCACTTTGTATGACTTTCTCATAAAGTTAGACTACGCAATGAACAGTCTTTCATTTACTTCAGTCCCCAATAAAGTGTGCATACCAGTTATGTATCTGGGCGTCAAGCAGCGTGCCAAACCTAAATCCCAGTCCGTAGCCTATATGACAGTCACCTCGCGCCCTCTGTTGGCATTGGCTGCTCGAGGGAAGACTCATAAACACACTCAGGAGCGGATTCAGTGACGTGAAAGCGACATTAATTTTACTATACCCGAGCAGAACATCACGAATCTCACCGAAACAGCCGCTCTATTCCTCTATTCTTCATAGTTACTTTATTGTTGATAATTGTCTTCAATTTGTATCTTTATTTTAATCGTTAGAATAGCGCAATACTGCGGTGTTTTTCCACTGTGGTTTTGCAAGTTATATCTGACCAGTAATCAATGGATATTACCGATATTTTACTTTCTTTTATGGTTTTATTTTATGAAATTGTAAACACCGCGCGTACGCGCACACACACGCACACAAGGGGGAAAAACCTGACACTTTGCTTCCAAAATTTTCCAGAGTATTTTTAACAACCGATCGAGCGCAACAGCGAATAACTTTATATCTGTACATGAAACGATTCATCAAAAACGTTGTTTTTTATCTCATGGAATCTCCTTTCTGTCCAAGTGACGTAACTTTGCAAAGGCCTCACTGGGGGAACGACATTCCCTGCGTCATTTTGGAGTTGTTTTTGCTTTAAAATGTATGAACTTGATGATGTCATCGATTCTCTGGTTCATTTCAGCACTCGTTGTGTGATTTTGTTGTTAATGTGAAGGACCTCTCTCTTTTCACTCTGAAATATCTATGGCTTTAATGCCAAAAAATGGAATGTCTCGATTCAGTTGAACATGTAAAACATTTCAGCCCTAATCATCCCAGTTCACAAACTGTATTAAGAGGCAATTCTGAACTTCTGATCTTTTCTTTTTCTGTTGTCTTAATATATACTGGGGTCCAAATTAATCTTGACTGATTGGTAAATAAACATCTCGAAAGGTCATCTTAAAATTTGGGAAGCTATTCAGTAGAGTTCAACAAGAAAGTCTTTCTAAAAATTCTTCTGGCATTCCGCTGAAAGACTGAAAAGTAATGTTTTATTGTAGAGTCCGCCCCCGCCCAGACCCTCCACACGCATAGCTGAGCGCAAGCGTGTCTTCTCCGAAAGGTGGCGTCACGGCACAAGAAAGCAGCACGAGAACACACGAAATATTTCTGGCCTCGCATTTTTATGCGATTCCGTTAGTTTTATGCAAGATGTAGCTATCGTGGTTTAACCCCCGCTTAAAGCCTTTCATTTATTTTAAAATGGATACAGATAATAGTATCAAATAATCATTTCACACGTCCTAATTATAGCAATGTCTTTATCCAATCATTTCCAGTGACGTCAAGGGAGGAAGGGTTGGTGTTGTGCCGCCTCACGTGGGTCTTGAAGGGGATTGAAGTATAGAAGCCGCGAGTGCTGAAAAGGCCGTCGTTGGACTTTCACGTTATGATTTGCGAAGATACAACTTTGCTTAATGGCTTTGGTTTCCAAATCTAGTTAATCGCTGCATTTAAATTATGTGGAATTATTCAGTGGAAATGTCAGATGACCTTTTCGCTTTCCGCCCGGCACGGGAGAGTCTTTTTTTGGTGATATCCTGCAGAACATAGACCGTTAGCCAACTGTAAGGTGGATGTCAGTTTATATGAAGACACGGAATTTGTACGAAACGCTCTAATACTGATAGAGGAAGGAATATTGTGGTTTTCGGGCAAAGGTGGTGATAAACGTCACAGCTTCCCCCAACAGCTGTTTAAGTGTGTGTGTGTTGCAAACTCATAGTCTTAACTCAAATATTCCTTCATATGTGTTCTCTCTTTTTTTCTTTAGTTTTTTTTGGGGGGGGGGTGGGGGGGTGGTAGTTACTGGACGATCCACTTGGTTCACATTAAAATAACCCTTTCTGTAAGCAACTGGCATTCCCCAATTTGTGACAAAAAAAGCCAGCCAAGTAAGCCAAACAGGGCTCCTAATCTGTGGCAGTCTGTGTGTTTAAGACCTTAAATCAGAGCTACCACTCAGCTTTTTCAGTTGTGGAAGCAGCTAGTAACAGCCACTGGTGTTACATTATACATGTGGGTTTTTGTTTTTTTTTTCAGCATTTGAAACACCCAATTTCACTATCAGAATGAGTTCCAGGGTCATCGAGTTAATCAGTATCTAACATTACTGTAAGTCAGACTTTTAACACAGAACCATCTCTCCTGTCCCTCACAGAGCAGCAGAGTTTACCCAGGGTTTACCACTCACAGACTGGTTATGTGAGACCACTGATGGACAGAGGCCTGTGGAGGGGAAAGACCAGTAACACAGACCAGTAACACAGTGACCTGTCTTTTATGTCTCTGACAGAACATACTGGCAAAACATATTGACCAAGATTCTCGTTTTAATTTACACTGTAATAGGAAAATTATCTCTCCTTGACAGAGGTGAGGGTAGGTAACTATTCTAACCTCTTAAGTATTTAGAGGTAATTTTCTTTTTTTTTGTACTGTGTTTTTATTTGACAGTGTTTATGTAGTATCATGTCTCTATTCACGTTGTCCAGTTCTCCCCCTACTGGACAGAAACATGAAGTGCAGCTTCTGCTTTAAGTATTAACTGTCTGTTACTGTTCTATTTCCTCACTGTTTACAGACTGGTTTATAGACTCACCTCTAATCTCTGTCTGTTACTCTTCTGTTTCCTCACAGTTTACAGACTGGTTTATAGACTCACCTCTAATCTCTGTCTGTTACTCTTCTGTTTCCTCACTGTTTACAGACTGGTTTATAGACTCACCTCTAATCTCTGCTCTACTCTGTACATGTGTGTCAGTTTGGTTCATAATAGACATCATCAGCTGTCTCTCAGACTCACTTTACACATGTCACAATCTCAGCCTCTGATTGAATTTTATTCTGTTGGATTTTGTTCTCTTTGAGCTACTCTGTGTGTGTGTGTGTGTGTGTGTGTGTGTGTGTGTGTGTGTGTGTGTGTACATGCTCGCATGTGTGTGTGTGCGTGTATGTGATTGTGTGTTTCCTTTATAAGAAATCTGACATAAATAGAGAAAATATGATTCACTGGCATCACTGTAGCTCTACATGGTAACTGAGACCAGCGAATCAACAGTCTGTATTTCAAAATGACATCACTGCTAAGGACAAAACTGGATTCTTATGTACATATGAACATAATTACAGTCTCCTCTTATTGTTTTCATTATCAGCAGGAAACTAACAGAAACGAATGGAGAAATATGTAAAAAAAAAACAAATCAATCACTTAACAATCAAATTTGCAGATTTGTACTTAATATCATGTGTCAGAAATAAACAGAAGAGTTGCTATGGCGGGGGCCAAAGGTTACATGCAGAGGTCAGGAAAATGTCTTACTGTTCTTCATTCCATAATCTGCTCCCTCATATGTGAGAGACTAACAGAGTGACAGAGAGACAGGTTAAATACATAACAACAGTATTAACTACATGACCAGAGCATGGTAAAAATGCTAATACAAGAGAGACAGAGAGAGAGACAGAGACAGAGACAGACAGAGACATAGACAGAGAGAGACAGAGAAACAGAGACAGAGAGAGAGAGAGAGAGAGAGAGAGAAAGAGAGAGACAGAGACAGAGACAGACAGAGAGACAGAGACAGAGAGAGAGACAGATAGAGAGAGAGAGAGAGAGAGAGACAGAGACAGAGAGGGAGAGAGACAGAGACAGAGAGAGACACAGAGACGGACAGAGAGAGAGAGAGAGACATATGAATACTTTTTTCTAATCATATAAAGAATACTACTTCACCAGCACACTGTCTGGACTGTGTGTCTAACATCGATATGTAATACTGTTAAAATGTTATCTTGCCTAGTTTTATATCATCAGTCAAAGTCCATTATGGTTTCTGCCTCTACTTCCTCTTAGTTGAATAAAGTAACCCTTTCAGATCCAAATAAATAAATGTGATGTTAAATAGTCATTTAATAATAGTCGCTGTAATTTATGTCGCTGGCCAGATTTATGTCTATCGTGTGTGTAAAATAAAGAACATTCTCACAGGTGAGGTAATAATCATTTTAGCCCTATTTGTTTTCATTTTGTATCTGATGTTTACAGATGGCAGGATGTGGGGAAAAATATTGTTTTGCTTTATGGCTGTAACTTATAGAATGAAAGTGTGCCTCATGGCTTTTGTCATGATGAAGTACTAATATTATAGAGACCAGTGCCAGCCTAATTACTATATACTGCAAAAAAAGATGCATCTGTGTGTTAGAACAATGAGCATTTGTTATGTAGAAGACAAGGCCCCTGTGTGTCTGTAACACCAGGGAGTAAACACCCCCACACATGTCCTTGGCAGTCTGTCTCACTGTTTAAAAAACTTCTATATTCTTTAACCTGAGAGAGAACTGAGCTTCACCTCTGAGGTGGAGTTCTCGTGTGCTGCATGAAATAAAGATTGATTCATCACATCTGAAGTATGCTGTCTCTGAGACTAAGTAGCCCTCCAAAAGGAGACTTTAAATTTCCCTTACAAGGGTTTGATCTGAACCTTGTTCATTATGTAGCTACATTACTTTAAAGATCATTCCCTCGCTGTGACAGCCCAGTGTAACTCAGTGAAATACAGATACTGTAGTTCTCTAACAGGCTTCACTGAGCTCCCTGTTAACACTGTTTACTGTTACGTACTGACTGTACATTGAAACACTGTTTTTTTCTAACTTATCTTTATCTTTGTTTTGTTTTGTTTTTCCTCCAAGTGTCAGGGCTAGTTGAATGTCTACAAACACAGAGGCTAAATGGTCATCAACTAGCGCTTGTTGTGAGATGATCTGCCTGCCATACTAATGAAAAAGCTTCTTCTCTGTACATAACCCCATATCTGGACTCTCCTCCATCTGTCTTCAGTATCAAAGATTAATGTGCATGCATCAGTATGAAAGATAAATCAATTTTAATGTCTTGGTGAATTCATATTCCAGCAATCTGACATCAGTACCATAACTCAGCGACTCAAAAATTAGGACCTAGCTACTTTTTATTTCTGCCACTTTTTTGTACAACATAAAGCACAGGTTTCAAAGAATGGTTTAGTTAACTGTTACCTGACACAATTAAGCAGTAGGAATATGCATAAACTATTTTCCTTGGCCATAACTGGCCATATGTATCACTGGGAGAGATGAATGGATGATGGGTTGAAGCCACATTAAGTTTTACTTCCTTCTCTGGCCATCATTTCACACATTAAAGGAAAACACAACACTGTCCCAACACTCTCGCTGTGTAAAGTACAAATGCAGCTTCAGACATCTCAGTCCAGAGTAAACATGTCTGTGTTTATATCAGTGCTTGTGTTCAGTCAGTGTAAAGGTCCAGACAGAGAAGGAATTTCAGTGAGTGTCACTGACCTTAACTGACATGTGACAACACCTCCTAAATAAGGATCTTCCAATAACACTCAAAAAATAGACAACATTTCACAAAACAAGCATTTGACAAACTTTTCAGTGGGCAATACTGTTAAGTTTACACACTGATCACTAATAATTCCCCACCTCTAATTTAAGGATCCACCATTAAACAAAACATTTTTGACTTCAAGAATAACAGTGGACAAAAACGTCTGTACAAAAGAACCTTGAAAGGTTGTAATACTGTCATGTGTGATGATGTCCAGGATGGTGCAGTTGGTCTATATCCACCTGTGTTATTAACATGTTCTGCCAACACATCAACAGTTCATAATGTCCTGTATTTAATGAACTTGTAGCTTACACAACCCCCTGTGTGGTTTCTGGGAGGACAAAATAACTTGGTTTTAGCTACTGGAACTCTATTTCTTGTAGATCTCCTCCAGCTGGGTGCTGGTGTCTGTGAGGTCGTCAAGCCCCTGTGTCAGCCTCTCTACTTCTTTACTCATGTGTTAATCCTGCCTCAAACCTATTATTTCTTTGTTCTGTATTCCTTCCTTTACTTTGGTCTTCCTTGGATCAGTTTAATTCTGTCCTCTGTAAATTTCCTCCTGTTTGTATGTAAGCTAATAGTCTCTCTATTTTTTTTTCTCTCTCATCCAGTCTTTCTTTCATTCTCTCTAATTCTCCGACCTGCTCATCACTGCTTTTCTTCAATCTCTTTATCTCTTTGTCTTTTGCATCAAGTACTTCCTTATTTCTCTCTACCTCTCTCTCTATGTACTTAACTCTCTCGATCCTTCTCTCTTTCTCCTCTAGTATCTGCATCATTCTCTTCATTTCTTCATCTTTCTCCTCTGTCTCTGTGTTAAATTCACTCTGTAGCTTTTTAATAAAGGGTCGAATAATTTTGCTCTGCAGTGCTGACAGAATAATCTTCACGAGGTTTCTGTCAGCTTCACCTTTGGCCTCTTTCTTCTCATATTTCTGTCTGATCTCCTCCAACTCCTCTTTGTGTCTGTCCTCTTTTTCTGTCATCTCTCTCTCCATATCCTTTCTCACCTTCTCTTTCTCCCTTTCTTTCTCTCTTTTCCTTTCTTTCTCTTCTTCCAGTTGCTTCTCCAACTCTTTCTTTTTCTCCTCATTCTTCTCATTCTCAAGCTCTTTTTCCAGCTCAGCTATCCTTTTTTCAAGTTCTCTAATCTTCTCATCTTTTTCCTTAATCTGTTGCTCCATTTTTTTTTTATAATTCTGTAGATCCATCTCATATTTCCTCTTCAGCCTTTTCTCCTCCTTCTCTCTCCTGTTTCTCTTCTCTTTTTCAATTAATGTGTTAATTTCTGTAATTCTCTCTATTGCTTCTTGGTAAACGTCACTGCTGTAAAATTTCTCTTGGTTTTTTGACACCATTTCTTCAATCTTCTGCAGCAGTTCTGTCACCTCAGTTTCATCCCTGTTCTTAACATTCACAACGTGACACCTGTTTCCACATTTCTCCATCAGCTGCTGAAACCCATGACTTTTCATCTGGATCACCTCCTCTAGATTAACCCCCCTTAACCCTTCAGTATTTATGAAGAGGATCATTGTGTGTCCCCAACATTTGTCCCCAAAAATGTCCTCCATGTCCTCCAGCAGTTCACTCTCCTCTCCCTCAGATGGTTCCAGTGGACAGACCAGGAGGAAGGTGTGGGGTCCTGGGGCAGACAGACGGACACAGAGCCCCACGTCCTTCCTCATCTCCTCCTGAGAGAGTCCAGGACTCAACCAGTCAGGAGTGTCCACCACCACCAGCTGTCTCCCAGCCACCTCCCCCTGTCTGCTCTCACTGTGCTGGGTCTCTGTGGATGTAGCAGCCTGGATCCCAAACTCCTCTCTGCCCAGGATGGTGTTTCCTGCTGCCCACTTCACTGTCTCACTCAGCCCCAGTAGCACCAGCCTCAGCTCAGGAGATACTGGCAGGTTTAAACTGGGGCTTTCTCCTCCCACTGCAAATAATCACAAATAATTTCTGAGTTTCTGTTAAATACAAAGTCTCTATGTATGCTAATATTCACAGTCTTCAAACTTCAAATACGCAATGCATCATCCTAATTTTTTAAATTTTGAATGTCAAATATTTAAATGAAATCACACATTAAATTATGTGATATTTTCAGAGATAGTATAAATGTTCATAAATGTATTCAGCTGCAGTTAAAGTTTGGCACTGAACAGATACAAAGCACAAATCACACAAATCAACTTACTCTGTGGAGGAAGGAGATCAGCGCTGTTCCTTCTCCTGAGTGGAGGTGTGTCAGCTGGTCCTAAACACAATACACAGTTCATTAACACTGGATTTGAGCTGAGGTGACACATTTAACAAACATGAAAACAAAGAAGACACCGGAATTACTCTATTATGTCTGGATTTAGACAACAAAATTCTTAATATAACATTGAAATTACCCAGCACCATATATGATTTAAAATGAATTCATTAGCAAACTGACTTCACTTCTGCTTCTACCACGTCTCCTGCAAACTCTAGAGGGCGATACTCTATCCACTTAACTGAAGCATAAGTCTAACCATGTTGCCTTGGTTACTTGGCCATAGCTGGATATCTTGGACGGTCAGCTGACAGCATAATTAATAAGGATGGAATAGCCTAAGACACACCAATTTATTTTCTCCTACAACAAAACTGATGTTGGATATTTCTGTGAAGTTTAGATCTTTGTGCTTCACCACATGACCTGTGTAGCATTCTGATGAACTCAGTGCTTATAAACTCTCATTAGAGTGATGCTCTCTCTATAAAATAACTCTGTGAAAAAGATCAAGTAACCTCTGTTACCAGACATTCACAGAGACACATTTTCTCTCTGGAGCTCCTCCATGATCAGACTCACTCTGAATGACACATCATGATCTATAGCATAGCTCTTATTGGAGCATTGGGATGTGCATGGATTGTGCTTGTTACTGTACTATTTCTCGTGCAATTAGTCAGACTGTGAGTCTCTTCAGGTTGTGTCAACAGAGGACTAGTTGGGTGTATTCTAATTGTCATGAATAGCTGAATAGTAAGTCAGTGATTAGTTCCAAATAAACATGGCGTGACCCACACTCCTGAAGCTCTGGATAAGAGCATTTGCTGAAAAAAACAAAATTATAATTTGTTGTAACTGGTAAAGTTCCACAGCCCTTACCACAGACTTCCAGCTGAGTTTCTGATGTCAGCGTTTTGTCTTCTCCAGAAATGACCTCACACCTGTCCTTTCCTCCATCAGCCCTCCAAACATCTCTCAGTATCAGAGACACATCTCCTCTCTGGAGTTCCTCCTCTGACAGAATAATCTTCATGAGGTTTCTCTCAGCCTTAGCTTTGGCCTCCATCTCATATTTCTCTCTGATCTCCTCCACCTCCTCTTTGTGTCTGTCCTCTTTTTCTCTCATCTCTCTCTCCATATCCTTTCTCAGCTTCTCTCTCTCCCTTTCTATCTCTCTTCTCCTTTCTTTCTCTTCTTCCAGTTGCTTCTCCAACTCTTTCTTTCTCTTCTCATTCTCATTCTCAAGCTCTTTTTCCAGCTCAGCTATCCTTTTTTCAAGTTCTCTAATCTTCGCATCTTTTTCCTTATTCTGTTGCTCTGTTTTCATGACATAATTGTGTAGATCCATCTCATATTTCCTCTCCAGCTCTTTCTCCTCCTTCTCTCTCCTATTTTTCTTCTCTTTTTCAATTAATGTGTTAATTTCTGTAATTCTCTCTATTGCTTCTTGGTAAACGTCACTGCTGTAGAACTTCTCTTGGTTTTTTGACACCATTTCTTCAATCTTCTGCAGCAGTTCTGTCACCTCAGTTTCATCCCTGTTCTTAACATTCACAACGTGACACCTGTTTCCACATTTCTCCATCAGCTGCTGAAACCCATGACTTTTCATCTGGATCACCTCCTCTAGATTAACCCCCCTTAACCCTTCAGTATTTATGAAGAGGATCATTGTGTGTCCCCAACATTTGTCCCCAAAAATGTCCTCCATGTCCTCCAGCAGCTCACTCTCCTCTCCCTCAGATGGTTCCAGTGGACAGACCAGGAGTAAGGTGTGGGGTCCTGGGGCAGACAGACGGACACAGAGCCCCACGTCCTTCCTCATCTCCTCCTGAGAGAGTCCAGGACTCAACCAGTCAGGAGTGTCCACCACCACCAGCTGTCTCCCAGCCACCTCCCCCTGTCTGCTCTCACTGTGCTGGGTCTCTGTGGATGTAGCAGCCTGGATCCCAAACTCCTCTCTGCCCAGGATGGTGTTTCCTGCTGCCCACTTCACTGTCTCACTCAGCCCCACTAGCACCAGCCTCAGCTCAGGAGATACTGGCAGGTTTAAACTGGGGCTTTCTCCTCCCACTGCAAATAATCACAGATAATCTCTGAATTTGTCAATGAACAGGTATAGAACAATATAAATCACCACAAATCAACACAGACTTACTTTTTGGACGAAAGAGTTCAGCACTGTTCCTTCTCCTGAGTGGTAGTGTGTCAATTGGTCCTAGACACAACACACATTACATTAACACTGGTATTGAGCTGAGGTGACACAATTGCAAACATGAGAATAAATAAGGTTCTTTCATTTCTCAGTTACATTGTGATTTTTAGACAACAAAATTTGTAACATAACATTGAAATTACCTAGCACCATATTTAGTTTAAAATGAATTCATTAGTAAACTGGCTTCACCTCTGCAACTACCACATCTGTTGCACATTACTCTATAGAGGGAGATGCTCTATCCACTTAACTGCAGCATTAATTTAACCATTTTAGTCTGGTTACCTGGCCATAGCTGGATACCTTGGATTGTCAAGTGACAGTGCAATTAATATGGATGGAATAGGTGAAGGAGTGCCAATTTATTCATCTTCTACAGCAAAATTGATAACGGATGTTTATATAAAATTAAGATTTTCCTGCTTCAACACGTGACCAATGTAACATTCTATTGAACTCTGTGCTTATAAGTTTTCATTAAAATAATGATTGCTGTATAAAACAGCTGTATGAAAAAGATCAAGACACGTTTCCTCTCTGGATTTCCTCTATGATCAGACTCACTCTGTATTACACATCATAATCTATAGCACATCCCTTATTGGAGCATTTAGACATGCATGGTTTGTGCTTGCTAATGTAGTTTCTAATGCAGTTAGTTAGAGTGTGAGTCTCATCAAGTTGTGTTAACAGAGGACTAGTTGGATGTCCTCTTTTAATTCTTATCAATAGCTAAATAGTAAGTCTAAAGACTAATTAGTTCTCATTACACAAAGTTACAGAAACAGAGTTAAAATCATATATAATAATATAGTCCACATTTCCATTACTGATTTTCAGTAACAAAGAGGAAAAGCTGGTCAAAAATAAAAGTCATACAAACATGATTTTATACGGACAAAACTCCCCCATAGTCTCATAACCTCACTTTTAAAATCATGTCAGAGTTTGTTGGATTTTAATGAGAGATGATATTTTCTGACCTTTCCAATTTACACAGTCAATAATACAGTTACTCAGTCAATAATACAGTTAGTCAATAATACAGTTAGTCAGTCAATAATTTAGTTAGTCAATAATACAGTTAATCAGTTTTGGGAAAAATATCGCTGTGCTTTATAGCTGTAACTCTTAGAAGGAAAAAGTGCCTCATGACTATTGTGATTAATATGATAGGGATCTGTGCTGCTTATTTACTATATGCTGTAAGAATGCATCTGTGTGTTAGAGCAATTACTATATTCTACAAGTATGTGTCTGTGTGTTAGAGCAGAGAGCTTGTATCATGTAGAAGACAAGGCCTGAGGAAAAGTGTTTAGTCTTTACCACTCAGGGAGTGGTGAACTGGGTGTCTGTACCACTCAGGGAGTGGTGAACTGGGTGTCTGTACCACTCAGGGAGTGGTGAACTGGGTGTCTGGACCACTCAGGGAGAGGTGAACTGGGTGTCTGGACCACTCAGGGAGTGGTGAACTGGGCGTCTATACCATTTGAGGAGCAAACATCAATTATCCTGTGCTCTCTGAAAGGTCATCTTGGGGCCCCCACACATGACCCTAGTCGTCTGTCTTAATATATAAAAAGCTTTGCATTACTTAACCTCAGTGAGAACTGCGCTTAATCTCTGAGGTGTGTTTCTCCAATGCATGTAAAATAAAGAAGAAATGATTCATCGCATCTGAAGTTTTTAGTCTCTTAGACTTAGCAGCTCTCCACACAGAAGACTTCAAATTTCCTTTACAACAGTCAATAATACAGTTAGTCAGTCAATAAAACAGTTAATCAATAATATTTTAAGTCAATAATACAGTTAGTCAGTCAATAATCTAGTTAGTCAATAATACAGCTAGTCAATAATATGTTTAGTAAATAATGCAGTTAGTCGGTCAGTAATGCCACAACAGTGCAGTTCTCTCTCTACAAATATGGCAGGAGGGAGGTCTTAAATTCACTTGAGCTGAAATTGAAGCTTGTTTGAGGAGTTTAGTACATTTAGTTAAAATGCAGACATTTTAAAACTCTGTTAAATGTTTCAACTGTTATACTCTGTGATTAACTGCGGTTACTATAGGTAAGCGGACATGCTAAAATCCACCATGGCATTTGCTAATCAGATTGAACATACTTTAGACTGAATCACCCTTTAGAATTTAGTTCATCAATAGGACTGGATGATGTTTGGGCCTGTTATCAGCCTAGTTTAACACAGGTATTTCTTCTTGTTTCTTTCACAGTGTTAAAATAACTGTCCAACTCATTCTCACAAAGTCATCTCTACAAGGTTCAGAGTGAATCAAAGTGAAGACAAATGCATATGATTTATATCTGTGATATATATCCATTAATCAGGACAGTACATTAACTTATTAACTGCACAGTGTTATCCCTTCCCTATTAAAAGGTAAAAATAACATCAAAGCTGGTAAATAATGTCCATAGTTGATTTCAATAATTATTTTGTTAATGTTAGAGATGGAAGTGAAGAGTAATGTAATGTAATGTAATGAAATGAATGATATTGACTGAGACTGATAACTATTATTAAAGTGACAACAGTGAGTTTTTTACTGAGATGTAACTACAGAACACTTACCTGATACCTGCAAATAAGTCCTTAATTTTGACTTCTGGCCTTTTCCATAGATGACCTCACACCTGTACTCTCCTCCATCAGTCCTCTGAACATCTCTCAGTGTCAGAGACACGTTTCCTCTCTGGAGTTCCTCCATGATCAGACTCACTCTGCCCTCATAGCCCCTCCCCTCTCTCACCTCTCCATTCTTATACTGGTAAATACACTCTGTCTCCTTAAACCACCTGATCTCCATGGTAACAGCACTGGTTTCAGGAGACAGGTAACAGGGCAGAGTGACATCATTTCCCATGAATACACTGATGAATTCATTTTTTTTCCAGGAGGATAAAGAACTTCCACCATCCTCTGGTCTTCTGACCAGTTTTAGAGATTCTGAGGAGAAGAGGAGAGATCACAGATCAGTAATGATTTAATACACCATTTACTGCAGATAAGAATTCACATTGTGATTAAAAACGTTTTTCTTCATAAATCATATAATAATCATCAAAGCTCTCATATTCATGTCTGTATATTCTGTCAGAGTTCATTCTACAGTTATGTGAGAGAACACAGACAATTATAATTACATTTAGAATAATCTCATAACTGCATTCTGCTGAGTGTGAACACATAACAAAGTATAAAATCTAAGACTTGTAAACGGTGACCCAGAAGATGAATGCTGATTGGTTGGACCAATACTCTACCTCTTAAGATTCACGCTGGACAATGGATTTAAACATGTAACAGGGTATCACCAGTGTTTGAGTGGGGGGTGTACAAGACACTGAAATTTAGTCAAGTGAAGATATAGCTCCAGACCCAAACAAAAATTTATCATCATCATACTCTCAGTCTTTACTGAAGAATGATCTTAATACCTCTGCAGACATGGTTGGTTTTTCTCTGCTATGATCACAGACTTGTTTCTTATTAAAATACACACACACACACACACACACACACACACAGTCTCAATGCAAGCACTAACTTACAGTGCACAATGTCATGCATTCATTAAAAGGTAAAAAAGACATCTAGGTCAGTAGAGAAAATCTACAGTTGACCTAGATAGTTACTGTTTTATAGTTATAGGTGGAAGAGAAGAGTAATGTAATGTAATTAATAAATGAATGATGATACTGACTGAGACTGATAACTATTATTAAAGTGACAACAGTAAGTTTTTTATTATGACGTAAAATCACAATACTTACCTGAGATCAACAAGTAAGTCCGGAATGTTGACCTTTGGCCATCTTCATAGATGACCTCACACCTGTACTCTCCTCCATCAGTCCACTGAACATCTCTCAGTGTCAGAGACACGTTTCCTCTCTGGAGTTCCTCCATGATCAGACTCACTCTGCCCTCATAGCCCCTCCCCTCTCTCACCTCTCCATTCTTATACTGGTAAATACACTCTGTCTCCTTAAACCACCTGATCTCCATGGTAACAGCACTGGTTTCAGGAGACAGGTAACAGGGCAGAGTGACATCATTTCCCATGAATACACTGATGAATTCATTTTTGTTCCGGGAGGATGAAGAACTTCCACCATCCTCTGGTCCTCTGACCAGTACTAGTGGTTCTGTGGAGAAGAACACAGATGTCAGGCAGACATGGTTCTATTTCCAGGACTGACATCTGTGACACTTAACCCCAATGCCCCCTGGGTGCAAGGAGAGCTGCCCACTGCTCCTGCGCCTGGTGTTCACTACCAGTGTTTGTTCACTACGAGTGTGCCGGGATGGGTTAAACGCAGAAGACAAATTCACTGTTCACAGTGTGCGTGTGCAATCACAGAGATTTAAACTTATATTTACATTTAATACACCAATAACTACAGATCAGAATTCACACTGATTAAAAAGTTTTCTTCAGAAATCATATAATAGTCATCACAGCTCTCATATTCATGTCTGTATATTCTGTCAGGGTTCATTCTACAGTTATGTGAAAGAACACAGACAATTTTAATTACATTTAGAATACGCTCATAAATGCATTCTGTTGACTGTGAACACATAACAAAGGATTTAGAAAATCTAAAATTTAAGCCTTGTAAATGGTGACCCAGAAGATGAATGCTGACAGCTTGGATCAATACTGTACCCCTTTAGATTCACTCTTGACAATATTATGAGAATAAAGGCATAATTTACAAGAAAAAGTCACAATATTATGAGAATAAAGTCGTAATTTCCAAGAGAAAGTCACAATATTATGAGAATAAAGTCGTAATTTAAAAGAAAGAAATCATATTATCACAAGAATAAAGTTGTAATTTTAGGCTATGTATTATTTTAGAGGGGAAATATCAGCCGTCTGAGGTAGAATGACTAATGCGAGGGACATTTCACAAAAAACAAAATACTTACCCTGTGTTCGAAACGCTCTCTTGTTCACTCACTCACTCAATCACTCATTCACTGTATAGTGTTTGCTACATGGAGCACACACTAGGGGATAATGGTTGACAGCTGTTGATACATTTCGGACACTATTTGGACGTTACGCTGCAACATAATTATGCACCAGATATTCGTAATTATTATCTCTGTCACATAAACAAATGCCAAATTATCTGCACGTGATTGGTCTGTAAAGACTTGCCTGCTTTCACGAGACAGGCTGCAGTGTATGATGGTCTAAGTCGATCTACGTAGGGTACAGCTTCTGTACGCTCCATTTTGCGGTACCTCATAGCGATTTTGTAGGACACTATATATTGTAGTAAATGTTCAGTTGCTACAAAATGGCTGACAAACTGTAGTGCACTACACAGTGAGTGAGTGTACATTTCAAACAGAGCATTAATCTTTTTGCACATCAGCACCACATTATCATAAGTTGAGTGGTGTGAAGGAGGCTCAGGCTGCCATTGATTCTCCTCTCGCCCGGTTTGTTGGTTGCTGACAGTATATTTTCTTAGAAATTATGCCTTTTTTTCCTCAAAATTTTGCGATTTTCTTCTCACAATATTATGATTTTTGGTTGTAAAATTACAACTTTATTATTGTAATATTATGATTTTTTATTGAAATATTATGACTTTATTCTCATTAAATTACAAATTTATTCTAGAAATACTATGGCTTTTTACTCAATTACAACTTTCTGGTAATATCACGACTTTATTGTCAAAATCCAAGATTTTTTTTCCCTCAGTGTGGCCTTAATACTACTTCATTGTTGTTCTACACTTTTGCACATTTCATATTTTTTTTTAAACGAAAAGCAATTAAAGTGGTTAACTTGTTTACAGTAAATGCATTGTCTGCTGGTTTATTTTGTCACTTTTCAGTACATCACGTTCAGTAGGCCACTTAGAACTGAATATTAAAGTGCAAATTAACACCAGACCACTCATGAGTTTACTACCTTTTAAGATTAGAAACCATAGAAGGGTAAAAACATGCCAGGCTGACACTGGTATGATGTAAGCAACACAGCTACAACTAATAAAATTGATAATTGGTGTTTTAGATTTACAGTGGGCGTGCAAATGATGAAATTCTTTTCCACAGCACTGTACACGAGGGAGAATTGACAACACGCTATCAACATCACACTGTACACACATAGGTAACACAGATGTTTGTACACATAAGTAAACATAGACTGTAGACACTAACATGTAAACAGGATTCCTTAGTTCCTTCTGAGAGTCATTCTGTTTAGGGCTGCTATGGTGGCGGGAACCAGACTTTTGCCAAAGCGAGCCCTTTCAAATTGCAACTTTATTCTCGTAATGTTATGACTTTTTTCTTGTAAAATTACGACTTTATTCTCGTGGTAATTTCCTCCGAATCAGCGTGGTTCTTGCTTCGGAATAGACACGGTTTCTTGCACAATCTTTTTAAAGTCCCGATACTTATGATAATGTGGTGCTGCTTTGCCAAAAGATTAAATATTTCGTTATTTGTGAAACCTATACTAAATAAAGTATAACTTCACGAGATGCTCCACGTGAGAGATTAGCCTCTGGCAGTGTAGTTACTAGCTGGTTCACCTACGCGCTGTGCTCAGTGCTCAGTCAGCCTCTGAGTCACATGGTTGCATCCTCCAGTTAGGGCGAGTGGTGGCGGGATTCACAATGTTCACATAGTCATTTATTAGTTTAGAGTTTAGTTTATTGGTTTGAGTGTGGATTAGGAATGGAATTTTGGTTTTAAAATGATTTTCCCTTCACTGGTCTGTATGGTTATATATGTTTATTGCTGGGTTTATGAAACATAAACTTTAAACCATACACTGATATTACATTTAAGTCTTCGTAATTATTATACTACTTTACTGAAGAACGCTTATATTAACACTTTAATATTCAAACATTAGAAGTGTAATAAAAACATAAACAGGATTGTTATGCCTGTGTCCACTTTAATTTGAATACAAACACAAATACTGGGCTCTCTGCACATCCCTACTATCTATCTATCTATATATCAATCTATCTATCTATCAATCAATCAATCAATCAATCTATCTATCTATCTATCTATCTATCTATCTATCTATCTATCTATAACCATATTGTCCTCACACTTTCCCTGTCATAAACACTATGTAAATGTAGCAGGAGTAGTTTTAACCTGTACAAATTAAAATGAAGTTCGTCAAAATGTTAGATTCTCATTACCCTGAGTATCCATTCTCAAGTGTTCTACTGATATTTTTTTAATCTGTTTGTATTCTGATGCCCCTTTCGAGATGGTAACCATTGGTTGTCCAGTTCATCTCGTCCCTTTTCTTTACAATGGTGACGTGTGGTAGCCTACGTTGAAATACGAGCTCCGGTTATTGTCATATTAAAAATGTTTTAATTGTAAGTGATGGTATTCTATTTTTATTTTACTGTATTGACAACGTAATGCTGTTTTTTGCCAGGTACGTTATGGGTTCTAGTGATATGTGTAACTGTAGGCTATTGTATAGCATTAAAACTATATGATCATGAATTCAACATGCATAATGTGTAAACTATATGGACTCTGCCTTTTTCTCTATGCTGGTGACGACTGTCGAGCCGGAGACGTGTTATATTGTTTAACTGTACACTGACAACCTAATGCCGTTTTATTGCTAATAAAACACGCGCAGTGAATCCAATCCATCTTGTAGCATCGGTCGGGAACAAGGCGCAGAGCCGTGCACAGGCATTTTGAGGGTTGTGCTCAAGTGAAAAGAAGAGCACCCTCTCATAATAATTTATTAAAAATAAAGTTGCATACAGTAGCGCATCTTTTACTTACTTACAAATTTATTTATTTCAGTTCCCATATACTAATGAAGATGTTTAATACTCAACAGATTTTCGCAACATTATCAATTCATAGAGACGATGGTCGTTAGCATTCACTATTTCAGCATTTATCACAAGGACAGGCAACAACAAAGAAAACAATGCCACATTGTGCATGCTTTAGTGTTCTATAAAATAAATAATCATTCAAAATCAATACATTTTTACACAAAACTGAAAAAGGCTGTTTTCTGGTAAATGAGCAAAATCCATGTTGTTCATCTTAATTAAGGGTTACTCTCCCAAAAACAGACCAATGATGTGATGTTTATTTGGGTAAGACTGCTTGGTGACAGTAAGCCTCACCAGACTGTAACTTTCAATGGCCCAATTTCAAGTATCCCACCCACATAGCTACTTTTTCTGCAGACAAATTTTGATGGGCTATTTGTCATTTGGCAATGTTTTAATAATATTTGAGGCAAATACATGATATAGATTACTACACGTGTTGTAATGTAGACCTAACTTATATAAGATTAGTTCAACTATAATGCTAAACCACTTTGTGTAATTAAAATACATATAATACTATGTATTAAATATTATTATACATGTATAGTATGTATAATAATATTTAAATAAGATCAGATGAACAGTTAAACTTTCAAATCTGAGCTTGTAAAGGCCTTGACTATTGTATTGAAATGACAATAAACTGGCTTGTCTACAACTACGAGTAAATTTTCTGTCACAGGGGTGAGAGTCGATCATTTACTAAACTATATCTTAAAGCTTTTGCTAATCAGTACGAACAGGTAAACAATAGGCGAATTATATATTTTCATATTTTCTTGTGACGGGTGACAGGTCGGCTAACGTTTCTGATATCCAAATATGATTGCATAGATTATTTACCATGTAATGCTTTTTTTTTTAGCTGCCCGACAAAGGAACCAGCCTACCCGACTTTACTCGTTTTCATTGCCGACGCTATTTTATGCCAGACTAGCTTGCTTGTCGTTCAGTTTAACGGTGGGCTATTGCCTCAATTAAACTGGCTGTATTGAGATGTTAAAATAGTGGCTTAATATCACAACAGTGACGAACAATACCGAGGTTTGGGGTAAACACTATCGTACCTGGCTGTCACCGATGATGGAACGTTAGGGAGACTTGGATGCTGCTCCGCAGAGCACTCGATTTGACAGCATAAACTGTGGTGGCTGAGATAACGGAAGTCTAGGAGGGAGGGGCAGGGGCTCGTGTGGTGTCGCAGAATTAGAACTCAGATGCAGTTGTCGGGCATTACAACACGCTTCTGATTAAGAATTGATGCCATGGGCCAAATTTTAAAACAAAAATAAAAAATCAGAAAAAGAAATAGAAGAAATTGTCTTGCAAAAAGGGCCCTTATCTAGTCAGAGGCCAAAAGGGCAGGTGCTTGAACACCACCTGGTCTCTATCTGTGCACATGACTGACGAGGGGTTACATAACTCCAAAAGAATGAAACCTTAATCCAAAACATGAAACCATTCTTACATAAGGGTTTTCCTCAGTAAGACGATGGAGATATTGAAACATCTCCTTTCCGGACCCATGTGTCGAAGACCGAACTGGCATACAACATTTCCTCTACAGTCCCACAGTCCTACATTCATTTACTGCCTTTTCTCAATACTGCTGTGGGCATGGTTGGTTTCTCTCTGTTATAATCAAAGACATGTTTCTAAATCGATATTGAACTTAAAGAGCTCTTACCTCCTCGTGTCTCTCCTGGTTGCTGTGGTCTTGGCTCCTCCATTTGGCCTAAATGAAATGTTTAATTAATATGTTGAAACTCTTAAAGCCAGTGTGTTCATACAGTCCACGCTATTCTGAATCGATTTCAGTCCATAGTAGTAATTTAATGGCAACCGAGTGCTAACTGGATGAATGTTCGTTGTTTCTCTCTGTAATTTTTAGTTTCTCTTTCTGTTTTATCAGAAACAGGACGTGCAAATGTGGGAGACAAAAACATAGACACTTTTTCAGTGACAGATTCCTGTACAGGAGCTGAGTTTAATTCAGAACATGGTGTCTAACAACACTCTGTGAGATTATGTCATTAAGTTCAGTGTTTTCTGTCCTTTTCTTTACTGTACTGGAGTCAACTTATGACATTTGCTTCCAGTTAAAAGGTTTGCTGGTGAAGCTGTTGGTTGTTTCAGTGTCAGCAAATTACCACCCTCTCTCTCTCTCTCTCTTTTTTCTAGTCATCTCTTTATGTATCTAATCCTCATCATCTCATCTTTCCCTCACATTTCTCTCCTGCTCTGTCTCTTCACACTGTAATGTTTTCTGTCTTTTCATTTTTATCTGTGACTCTACACTGATCAGACTGCTCTATTACCCGAGTACTCTCTGTGTGTCAGTCATGAAATACATTCAGACTTTTCTTACATCTTAAACCACAGGAAAGATCCAATCACCTAAACAAGAAAATCAAACACACATTCACACATCACATCTTATAACCAGGCAGGGAAGCTGGGCTCAGGATAGATCTAGAATGCTACAGTTCACAGAGGAATTAACAGGTACATACATTCACAAATATCCTACCAAATTTAATTTACACACCCGGTCAGATACCAACACAAAAGCAACCATGGTAATAACCACGATCAAGGCTTCAGCATGTGATAATTATTGTATTGAAAAGTACCTGTTACAGGTATCACAGTCAACATCATCTAATAGCTAAATAATGATTATAATACAAGAAGAACTGCACAAGATAAAACAAGAGAACAATATAAAACAGAACTTACTTTAAAAAAAACATACATAGACTGAAATAATAAAAAAAAAAAAAAAATTGGGATGAGAATGTACAGTATATACAGCAATGATTGAAACCTCTCATTTTCTTAGTATATGAGAATTTACTGTACTCTTTCACTGTTAACATTTTAGATTATTATTATTATTATTATTATTATTATTATTATCAAAGTGGAAATAGAAAAATGCAGAATGCATGGGGAAGATCTATTAAAAAAAAAAATTCAATAAGGTGATGTAAACTGCCATATACAAGACAGGAAGGAGAGTAGTACCTTGATGTCCTAATCCAGGAAAATGCACAACACAGGACCAAAAAAGCATGGAAAAACAGTATGATGGTGTGAATAATGTGTACGTCACAATTTAAAGTAAGTGAAAGAAATCTACCAATGTGTGATGTGATGACTAAGTTTACAGATACACAGTTAGTATTACAGGTATCATGATTATCTGTTTTCTCATCACAACTCTTCCTTGGGTCAGATGTTGTCCCTCTTAATCTTAGAGTTCATTCCAGTCATCTGAGACATTCTCTGGGATCTTGGATGTATCCACTTCCAAACGGCATTGCTCTGACACCTAATATGTTCCACACAGACATTTTATGTGTATCTTCAGCTCTGGAGAATAGCTGCCCAAAGCTCTGATGATGACTGGGATGATGTGGGCTTCCATATTCCAGGTCTTTTATACTTGAGATCACTGGTCCTGATGTTTGCTGATTTTCTCCTCTTCCTTGGTTGAGACATTCCTGTCATCTGGAACTCAGATGCTGATGATTGCTGTTCTTCAGTTTTGCTTGTTGATAACCACGACCAGGCAGCCATGGTTTTCACAGTACTGTGATCTGCTAGTGCTAGCAGATGCTCCTATATACAAGTGCTACAACATTGTTCTGCCTCATACATGGACACCACAGTGTGTAATCAAGGGAGCTCCAGTGGCAGCAGTGTAGTAATATAAGTATCTGGACACTGTCTTAGAGGAGAAGCTTCATTCTGATGAAAATACAGATGCTATTTGTAAAAAAAAGGCAAATCAATGGTCATTCCTTTTGGGGAAGTTGTGTAGTTTTTATGTGGACGAGACACAGATGAAAATGTTTTGTTCTTCCTTTACTCAGTCTGTCCTTTCTTTTTCTATGATCTCCTGGTTTAGCGGTCTGGGCCTTAAAAGTAGGAACAAACTGGAAAAAACTATAAAGCAGAGCCATAAGATTACTGGTGTTACCCTTAATGACCCTCAGCACCCGTATGAAGTGAGGGTCATCCCAAAAGCACAGACCATTGTTTTGGAAAATCCTTTACATGTTAAGTTCCAGATGCTCCCATCAGGGCAGAGGTTTAGTTTCCCCAGAGGTAGCACTAGTAGATACAGACTGTACTTTGTCCCATCTGCTATCTATAACCCCAGATGTCATCACATCTCTTTCTTTTTCTCATGGTGATGTTTTCACTCTCTCTTATTTTTTATATTCAAAAGATCTGATTTCATCAGAGCTATCCTCAATTTTTTTTTTTTTTTTTAATTTGGAGCTAAATAACATGTAGTCTATAAAGTCAATTGATTTCACACCAAATGTACAGTTAACTGGAAAAAGAATGAAACAGAATTCAGAGTCAACAGTTTAACCGTTACCAGGTTCACCTGACTTTGCCATTTTCATACCCTGCAATAAAATGGATGAATAAAGTTCTATTTTGCTTTTCCAAACATCACCTTATAGTGCAGTTACATTCCTCCACCACATAGTACATCACTTCTGAATATACCTTCAACAATCAGCTAAAATAATTTCGTAAAAGAGAAATTCTGAAAATTCTCCCTTTTACTCCATATGTTTGTTCTTTGCAGCTGTAAAGTGAGATCTGTCTTGAGAATAGAGAATATATTTCAGAGAATAGCTCACACCTTTAGCTCCATTTACCCCATTACTACCAGTTATGTTTTAGGTTTGCTTCTGTTGAAACATGCAGAGACATTTACAGGCAAACTGGTCTGCACTGTTTGTGGTAAGAGCTGTAACTTCCGTCAGACTTCTCTCTCTGGATTTTATAGAGTTCACAGACTGCTGGTGCAACCACAACACATCCTGTTTTGCTTGATGTTGATGCAAGACTCCCTTCATTAACAGGTGAAGCTTAGAAAATGTGTCCAAAAAGAAGCTGATGTCCCCATGAAGTATGGAACCTTCCAAAAAGTAATATAGAGTAACTATACATTATAATAATTTATTTTAGGATTTTTTTTCTGTAATGTAAATACTAGTGTAGTAGTATGATAGTATTTGTCAGTATAAACAGAGTTCAGGACCAGTCTGAGGAGATGAATATTCAGTCTACAGTGAGGGTGAGCAAGTGACATGTATGGGAAGATTTTAAAACTTCAACAAATATTGTACCTCAATATACAACTGATTCAAAAATTGATGGACAGTTCCAGTTTGTGCTAAAAGTGACTTTTATTAATTGAACATTTTGTACTGTGAATTAAGGCCCTTTTTCAAACAATCCAGAGAATTTCCTCTCTAAATCCTCATCTCAGAACCTCTCACTGAGTGCTCTGTCTCCATCTTCCCACCAGGCAGCCTTATTTTTACAGGGCTATTTAATTTCTGAGATTTGTTTGTTATTTTTGTGTTATGGCTTAAATGCAGCAACTTCATGTGGTTACTTCACATAATATTTGAATGACAGATCAATTAACCTTCATCATCACACACGTGCAAGCTGAATGTGACATTTCAAAGCCCATGGTAATGTACCTAGATCTGGGTCCTGAGCTGTTAATGACCATAGAATTTGGACTGATTCACCAGACACACAGAAAAGACAAGACAATGAGCAAACAGAGGAGAGTTAACAAAACACTGACAAACCACCAGCTTTAAGTGTTTGAGTGTTTTACTGTGTAGGACTGTGCACCAGGAAACTGCCACTATACAGAACAATGAGACTGTAAACCGCCATTATAGTCACTCAGCATACAGAACAATGAGACTGTAAACAACGGGATTCAGTGGGATGTTTGATCCAAATTAAAATAATGGATGTTTGCAACCTGTGACAAAACCCTCTGTGCTGTCTGCCCACTGTACCGTCTTTTCAGAACATGAAATGAGGACAGAAAAAGACACAAGGTGACAGTTTTGGGACCAGAGTCTCATGGTTCCTGTGCAGATATTGAATCACCACATAAACTCCCACTTGCATACTGCAGGCTATGGGGTAAACATCTTTGTTTGACCTTTGACCTGCTGCTGCCATGCGTAACCTTTTAGTACCTGACCAGGGTCTTTTTTGTAATATAATGTATAGTTATTACAGCGGAGAACCCATTTTAGTTTTGCATTCAGTAGCTAGACATGTAATTCACAACAAACAGTGAAGTCCACGTTCTGGAGATGTCCTGAGACAGTGAAAAGATACTGAGGTCTTCCCCTCTCTCCTTTTCTTACTCCTCCTTCCCAACTCATCCATGGGTATTCATCCACTAATGCACATGTCCTTCAGACATGGTGACCAGACAAAGAAACTTCAGTTGTGTCCACAGATGAGAACGGTGATAAAGAGACTATTGTCCACACACAGTGTCCATGACCTAGCACTCAGCTCTGTCCTCTTCTGTTCTTCTGAGTCTTGGAAAAGACCACACTGCACAATTCAGTGCATGGCTCCATTAGATTGTCTTTCTAAATATCTTACATACAACACGCTTCCTCCCTCTTTTATCCACAGTAATCCAGCTCTTCTCTCTGTGCTGTTTCTCTTCATTGTCCTCCTGACCTGCCCCGTCCTCCTCCTGAACTACATTCTTCTAAACTGTATCCTCCTCAGTTGTATTGTCCTGCTGAACTCCCGCCCACTGAAAACAAACAGAAAAACAAATCCATTATGAATCTGACCCCAGATAATTATAAACGTCATTATAAACGTCAGGCTGTGTTATAAACAATGTCTGGTCATGTGACCCTGCATCCTGTAAAGCTGCCATTGTAAAAAGCTCTGTACAGAGAAAACTGAACTGACTTGAACTGAATAACATGGTTCAGATCACTGCTGATTATACTGTTAACTCACAATGTTAATGCCAGACCATGCATGTAGAGTATGCTGAGTTAAGAATGAGAATATCTGATTATGAAGATCTCAGTATCTGAGAATCAGAGTTGTATTAGTACATATTAATTTAAATGTCTAAGTAAGTGTAGGGGAGACCTACTGCTTGGAAGATGAGAAATATTGTTCCTTTCCACGCCAGAATCGCTGTCATCTGAGAGAGAAAAATGGTTTAAAATATTTCAGATTTTATTGTTATGGATAACATAGACACATCACTGGACATGAGATTGTGCTCCTGCTAGTTTACTGTAGTAATTGAGAGAAATAGTATTATTAACTGTATAAGTGTAAGTAAGTAGTACATTTAGTGGCAAATCTCATGTTGACCATACTTGTTGGATGAATGTTCTTTGACTTTCTCTGTAATATTGTAGTTTCTCTTTTTGTTCTATCTGAACCAGGTAGTGGAGCCTATCCCAGTGCTCATAGGGCGAAAGTGGGGTAACACCCTGGGCAGGTCACCAGTCCATCGCAGGGCAGACACACAGACAAACACACTCACACACACATTCATACCCAGGGGCAATTTAGTGTCTCCAATTCACCTAACTGGAATGTCTTTGGACTGTGGGAGGAAACCCATGTAGACACGGGGAGAACATGCAAACTCCACACAGAAAGGACCCTGGCCACCCGGCCCGGGAATCAGACCCAAGACCTTCTTGCTGTGAGGCTCCACCGTGCCGCTCGTATTAGGTACATACATTCACAAATATCACACCAATTTTTTGTGAATCTACAATTTTCAAGCTTTTGCGATTGTAAAAAGAGCAGCGCTATATTTTTTTTTTCGTAGCATAAGGTGGGTTTTTAGTTTCCTGCAGAAGAGATTCTGCAGTCCTGACTGAGGGAGGAAGGTCGTTCCACCACCGCAGAGCAATGGCAGAGAAGAGGTCATCATTACCTCTGTTTGGTTCACATTAAACGTTGATAGGTAAAATTCTCTTGGGTGAATCTAAGAGATGACAGAGCAGTGTCTCCATCACCTGTTCAAAGTGTGAATTACATCTTCCTTTAGTGTGTACATCATGCATTGTCCCCTCTCATACAATAACATGATAAGAACTTCAGTGGAATATTTAAGCTCTTAAAAAACCTCAGAGTTATAAAGTCTGCAGGAGGAGAGGTTTATGTTATGGAACATTATCTGGTTTCATTTTTTTAACATTAAACTGGAAACAAATTCTGGGAATCACAATTTATAGTAACTCTAACAATACAAAATGTCTCCTGTCACAATATAACTTTAACACAAATGTCTCTTTTCATGACATACAATACACACGTCTCTTATGCACTTTATTGCATTTACCTTTCATTTGACTAATCTTCACCAGGTCGGCATTTAAAATGTTCATATAGGGAAATGATGTTCATCATCATATCTCAATATCATGCACCACATTATCCGGTTATCAAGTGGGCTTGTTTAGAGGGCTGTCCAGAATAACAAGAATGCCTTGATGGTAGGAAAACTGAGAAACATTTCGTCAGGTTCTTGACCTGAGTGATCATTTTGCATCATTTGCCACAACAGCAATCTTACATGCATAGCTTGTGGTCAGATGACAAATTCATAGTATTTGGAACCTCATCAAGTCTGACAAACATGACAGTGTGCCACAAAAAAGGTTAAAAGATGGTTGGGTGGTTCCAAGTGGAACTACACAGTATGGGAGATGCCTCCTGACTCAACACAGTGGACCAGCAATTTCTCGGGAAAGGTTAAGTGACTGCCAGGGAGAGCATGAGCCAAAACAGGGCCAATCTCTTACAGTGGGGAAAGGCTGGGAGTATATGGAGGCACAGTATCAATAAGTTAATGGTCCAGGAAAACTTCTCAGCCTGGGAACCAACAGGGTGTAGATCTACTGCACTCTGCTGCTGGGAAGTTCCCTGCTGGAACATTACTGGAGTTGAAAATGTTACTGAAAGTCCAGTGGTATATTCCATCTCCTTGTTCAGTTCTGTGCTGTTTTCAATGACCTTTTTGGTTTAACATTGCTTTAGACTAAGAGAAGAGGGATGTGGTATCCATTGAGGTTATGATTGTTTATTCCTTATGTTGCCAACACTTGTGACATATTTGTTCAAATGCAACTAAAAGCAAATTACACAAGTAAGAAATACAGCTTTTCTGAAATATCATTGAGGAGCTATAGTCAAGGATTTTGTATTCTAGATGAGAGAGTTCTTACTTGTGCTGGTCACTCTGAACTGAACCCTTACATTAGGTACATTTAAAGCATGTGAACTACAGCATACAGAAGCATGTCTACTGTAGCTTGCATTGAAATGTGAACTTGTTTTTTTTTTTTTTTGGAGTAAATGCATGTGGATACGGACAAGGACAAGAGCAGGCTGAAAATGTTTCACAGTTAAAGACCCTCTGTAGGAGTGTTATGTGGCCCAGTGGTGTTTCAGTGGACTGCATAAGACTCTGTGAGAGTTTGTCCTTAAACACAGTCTTTTCTTCATTACTTTACTGCACTTGAGAGAAAGGAATACATTAATACATAGTGATGTAGGTTTACAGGTGAAGTAGATGTTTGTTTGAATGTTTCTAGAGCTTAATGCCTTTCCTTCTCTTTGGCAGAAGAGACAATCAAACCGGTTTCTCCCTTTTCTGTTTCTGTCTGCTCCATCATCATCTGTCATTTCCTTTACTTTTTGCTTTCTTCTCCAGTTTTCCTTTCAGTCACTTCATTTTTAAATTTTTATTTATTAATGAGTCAGATCAGTCCAGCTCTTACAGCCATGGTGTTCCCCCCTGTCCTGATACACACTGCCTGTTAGTCAGACAAACTAACATGTTTAAGAATTATATTTAAGAATTATATATTTTCTGACAACCTGTGCATCACAGTCCAGCAGAAGAAAGGGGTGTCTTGGAGTGATCTGAAGAGCCTCAGTATTTCCAACCAGATCATGTTCCGTTTTTCCCTCTGTGGGAAAATGTGTCACTTCCTGTTCAAGTCAGAATGGCTGAGCCAATCAAATTGTGCCACATAACAGGTCCACAAACAGTGAATTATGATTTCTCTCTTTCATGTACTGTACTGGATTCTATAATGAGAGCAAAATGTACAGATGCATTATATGTGAATGTGAGAGCCTTTTATGGGGGTGTGAGAGCTAAAACTAGTCAATGTGACAGGTAGTTGTGGTGAATGTGAGAGCATTATGTTGTGTGTATGAGAAGTTTGAATTACGGTGTGAATGGCACCTCATAGGTTTCTGTTTATCAGAGAAATCACATTTATTTTCCTGATTACGTAAGATGTTCATTGTAGGTTTGTTTGATTCTTTTATGGAGGTTTTTTCTTGATTTTTGTTTTGTTTTTTTGCTGTTGGTGTTGGGGGTTTTTTTTGCTGCCACTACCAGTGTATCATCCACAGCCAAACCCTAGAGGACATCACATCCACTGGCTCAAATGATCCCACTCTTTGAAGATAATGTCCATGCCTGGTGTGTTTTCTGCCAGCCACAGTGATATGGCTTGACCTGTACAGTCCCTGACACTATTTCTTTAGAAACAGCTGAACTACGCATAGCAAAACAGGAACAGGTACATCCTGTTAGTCTCTTCAGAACAAACTAAAGGGACTGACTGATAAACCTTACTGTTCAGCATTAAACATCCAGGGCAGGTCAGTATCAAATTCCATTCTAATTCCATATGGTATCAGTAACAGGGATCTGTTACTGTAGGAAGTCCCAAAATAGTAGCCTTAGGACAGCCATTGACTCTACATCAAGGAAGACATTTTATGCAAGAACAGACTTTACAAACTTTAGACAGAAAACTTCAGTTTCAGTTATTTTATTTGTAGACAGAGAGTCTAATAGTTTATATACCCCATTAAATATGTTAAAATGTAAAAATAACAAAGAAAGAAAAACAGCAAATCTCGATAAATTGGGCAAAATACAAATGTACAGCAATGAGTAAGTAAGGGAGAAAATGTCTTCAGGTCATTTCTGCACATCAGATTTGTCCTCCTCATGACCTTAGTCTACTTGTACTGTCACCAATCATCAGTCAGATCAGAAAACGGCATGGGTCAGTTGTAACACTGTAAACATCCTTTAGATTACTATACAGCAATGACAAATAACTCCCTTAAAGTCAATCAAAACGACACATTTGGGGATTGATTTACCATGAAATCCAGTAAATGAAAGTTTTTCATGGACAGGAGAAAACATGCCACATAAAGTCTGTCATTTATAGAGAGTTATTATGTAAATGGGATTTGTCACAAATCACCACATTTTTCAAACTGATGGCTTGATTTCAACGAAAGGAAGTCTGGAACAGAGCACTGCTTTGAAAGATCAAAAGACTAAAGTGAAATCCCCTGAGACTTTAAAATTACAGAGCAACAGGATCTGGGATTTTCACATTAAAAATGAATTCACAAAAATATACATCCATCCCTCATAACTGCTGTGTCTAAGACTTGGAAATCTTATTGTAGTGAAGTAAACTCAAGCCTTAAGTAATTCAGACTCTTTTAAGGACACATTCTGATGCTTTCATTCCCAAAACACCATCTGAAATGTTGCCCAGACAGTCTGAAGATTCCTTGAGTTCAGATGTTTACATTCTTTATATAAAGTATTAGAATCTGACATAGCTATTAATATAATGTCTGTAAGCCACCCCTAAGTTAAGGTTCAGATTAGAGCCTCAACAAACTTTCAGTGGAGTGGTAGGGCTGTCTACCGACTCTCACGGGTAAAGTGTACAATACAGTTAATCCCACTGGATTATATTTGTACATTCATCCGAATCCCTTCACCAGGAGATCATACAGATTTGGACTGCCGAATGTACAGTAGACTAAATTTGAGCCGCAGAATATATATCCTCCTCTCATGTTTGTAACTTTTTAAAGTTTACATTATTCTATGCTCTTCATCTTATTGATTTACAGCATAAGTCGTTGTTCCTCATGGATGTCATATCTCCTTTTGTCTCTCCACAATCTCACCTCCAGTCCTCCTCCATTCTCCACTGTTCTACTTTCTTTTCATCTTCCTCACTGTAGAACACTCACTCACTTAATCTCTCCTCTTTAACTTCAACCAGTTTGTATGTTTTTGAGGTGTCACTTTCACTTCCCACTGAAAAGAAAAAAAAAGGGAGAGAGGGAGAGAGAGAGAGAGAGATAGAGAGAGAGAGAAACTCTATAATAAGAAAACTTTTTTTTCCTTGATCACAATCCAAACCTTCAACCAGTCCAACCAAGAACAACATCTGAAAATGCCTTAAAGAACATTAACATAACCATAAAATAATCACATGATATCTCATAATTTAGAATTTACAAATAAAGTCTATTATTAAATTCCAATACATCTACTTATCTTGTTGCTCCATCAGTAGGGCATAGGTATTATCCCACTATGTACACTTATATTCCTAACCCATGGAGTAGACAACTGTCTGATGGTAGTGCCTCAAACCAATTGGTATGAACACCATGCATATGGGAGAAATAGCGTGTTATTAAATAACTATTGAATCTACTACACATCTAAATGTAGGTTACGTAAAGTCAGTTGTACTCTTCTATTGAAAGTGAAACAACTCCGCCTGAAAAGGGAAACTCATATGACCGCGCAGATACCACCACTGACCCCAGACTCAAAACAAAACAAGGGGAAATTTTTTATAAGCAAACCAGAAACTGGCTTCATTTACGCCTGATCGACAGAGCTGTGAATCGTAGTGAAATAATGATAATTCTGCCTGATTTGGAGATTATGTCACTTCACTGGGATGAGTGACCATGGCATCACTGTTTAGAAAGATTACATTTCATTTTCACTTTGTTTGGAGAAAGAAGATTTTAGGAAGGAAATTAAAAACCAGGAAATAATAATTAAATAAATAAGGAACTATATTTCCCATTAGACATATACCAGTAGATGGCAGTAAGTCTGTAGATATGGAGAACAGTTTAAATCACTTTGTTGTACATCACAAAGATCCAAATCAAAGGACACCTGTCAGAGGTAAGAAAAATAGTGGAAATGATGATCACATCAGCTCCTTTGAAACTGATAAATAAAAGTTGAAAGTTAAAGGAAAACACACCTCCAGGGGGAAGAAGTTCAATACTTCCTCTTCTTTTGACTGGGAGTTTAGGACAGAACACATACAGAATATTAGTATTAATAAACAGTCAATAAGCCTCTGCAAAATGACTTACATACATTGTTGGAAAGAAAGGGTGCTAATATTCACCATATGGCTGTGCTGTCTCCTGGTCTTTCTCCCACAATTTCTCTTCTCTTTCCTCTAGTTTCTTTTCTCTTTCCTCAAGGCGTTTTTCTCTTCCGTCTAGTCGCTGTTCTCGTCCATCCAATCTTATGTCTCTCTCATCTACTCTTTTTTCTCTTTCACATAATCTTTTTTCTCTCTCATCTGCTTCTTTTTCTCTTCTAGCCAATTCCATTTCTTTTTCATCCAATCTTCTTCCTTTCTCGTTTATTTCTTTTTCTATTTGTTGTTGTTTCCTGCCCGTGTCTTCTTTACCTATTTCATAACGAACTCTCTTCCTCATTCTACCTAATTTTAAAGGAGAAGAAAAATGAAGTTGTAATACCGTTTACACTCACACACATACATATTTATTAACACATGCACATGTATGTTACATGTATTACATGTATGCTCATTCTTGTTGACAAAACCTAAGCATGTAAGATTGATAACAAAATGTGTATAATTTAGTTGCCTTGACATTAACAAGTCAGGTATGTATGCATCTTTTCTATCATGTCAGGCTCATTAGTCTAGTCACTGTAATATGCACATGCTTTAAAATACTGTATCCAAGCTTGAGCAGTCAGAAACCTTTATACTAATCACAAGTAGCTGAGAATGAGCATGAGCGTTCATTGCTTCATTTGCTCTGTCATCCCAATGAGGACATTACAGAGATTCTATTACATCAGAGACTATATTACATATCAGTCCCTGTAAACAAGTTTAGCATTATGATGTATCAGAATGCTGATTAGCCACAAAATCAAGACTGTGAATTAAATTATCAGCCATAGCATGGTAAGACATCACACCTGGGCTCACTGATGCAGCGTCAAAATAAGAAAGACCTTCTGTGAAATCAAAGAGAAAATAGAGGAGAAATAGCAAGTGTGTCATTTTTTCACACAGGTCTTTTTTTTACTGGTATTATTTGTTTAAATAAATAAAGTCCTGTATTGTCCTACACAATAGAGTTTAAACAGTTTATGAACAAGAAATAATTTTCTATAGTGCAGTAACAAATTGTAGTTGATTTGCTTATAACTTTCCATAGCGCAGCAGAACGTTAGAATGTTGCAAGTCATCTGCCCTTCTTAAAAGTAAGACAGCATACCTGCGCGCTGTGATGCAACACTGAATCGAGGATGATCTTTTGTGAAACAGAAGAGAAAACAGAGTAGAAATAGCAAAAGTGTTATTTTTTATCACACATTTTTACTGGCATTATTTCTTAAAAATAAATAAATAAACTCCTGTATTGTCCTACACAATAGAATTTATACTGCTTAGAAATACAGGTTGAGCATCCCCATACCAAAAATTCGTAATCCAAAATACTTTTTCAGTGCCAACATGACGCCACAAGTGGAAAATTCTACACTTGACCTCACTTGCCCATGTGGGCCTCTGACTCTCTGTTGGTGCCAAGATATCTCATTATGTATATCCAAACACAAGAATTCCAAAATCTGAAAAAAAAAAACAAAATCCGAAACATTTCTGATTTCTGGATACTCAACCTGATAACAAAGCATTTTTCTCAGAAAATGCAGATCTTATTCATTTTTTAACTAATTGCAGTTTATTTGCTTATAACTTTCTATGGTGCATTATATAATTGTAGTTTATTTTTTAATAAATTTCAATAGTGCAGCAATTAATTGTAGTTTAATTTGCTCATAACTTTCTATATTGAAGTAACTAATTGTAGTTTACTTATTCATAACTGTCTACAGTGCAGCAAAATGTCACAATGTTGAAAGTCATCTGCCTTGTTTAATAGAGTGCAATTCATTCATCACAAGCGACAAAATGAAAATTCAGTGGCTGAATAAGTGAAGCTGTGCAGATATAATATGGCTTGTTTAAGTCCTGTTTTGTATTTTGTACGTTTTTGGGGGGTTTTTTAGATGAGAAACTGGTAGCCTGCCAATTTGCATCCACCATTGAAGGAGACACCATTCTCTTCATCACATGAGACATCTCAAACTGTCTGACCCTCGTCATCCTTTTTCTGATGGAGTGGTAGAACTGAGCTCAAGGCAGTTTTATTCACATTTATTTTCTTTGGCCAGAGGGTGTGTCCTGGTTGCAGAGGTAAGGCAAGTCTCTCAGAATGGAGGCAAACCTCATGGCTGAGATCTGTAACCAGATCTATCTCATCTGAACGTTTATGTTAGAAATGAGAATAAGGAAGGTCATTGTTTTCTATTGTTGCTGTTTGGATAAGAGGTATAGTAACAGCAATATTCAACTCTTATTTCAACAAGGCTGGTAGATTAATTAAGATATTTTTTAATTAAGATTCTTAGAATGTCAATAATCATTAATAACAGTGCCTTTTGTCATTAAGAGTTTTTTTTTCCTAAATTTTCAGCTAAACTAAATTTTCAGACTCAGTGATCAAAGTTATAGTTTGTTTCTTTGTGTTCAATGCTGAATGACATTTTAGGAGTTTTTACTTTTCCACTGTCACCTTGAATGTGCTCACTGAAGGTTTAGGCACTGATCTCTGTAAAGCTGCTTTGAGACAATTTAACTGTAAAAAGCACTGCACAGATTCATTTGAATTTGACTTTGAATTTACTGAATACAGAAATAAAACAATGCATCTTAATTTATTCTAGCAAGAATAATTAAATAGTTCAGTTAACCTGAATAATCTATAATCATTCTAGCCTCAATGGTGACAGTTAAATGCAGTAAAGCAATATCTCAATTTTACAACAAATACATCAGTTGTAGACTGTATTATAATCACTCAGAACAATGTCAACATTAAGCTGTTCATTGTGGCATAGTTGCAGACACACGTACCAACGATATCCAGGAATACACTTGTTTTTGTATTCCTCTTTCCCCCATAGATGACCTCACACCTGTACTGTCCTCTGTCAGTCCTCTGAACATTTCTCAGTGTCAGAGACATGTTTCCTCTCTGGAGTTCCTCCATGATCAGACTCACTCTGCCCTCATAGCCCCTCCCCTCTCTCACCTCTCCATTCTTATACTGATAAATATACTCTGTCCCCTTAAACCACTTGATGTCCATGGTAACAGCCCTGGTTTCAGGAGACAGGTAACAGGGCAGAGTGACATCACAACCCACAGATGCTGTGATATGTTTAGCCAGGTGAGAGGAGATGAACATATCATCTTTTAATGTGGAGATGAGTTTAAATTCTGCCGAGAGACACAGATGCTTCTCATTAAAACACACAAACAAATAGGTTGAATTAAGGACAATGCGTTAGCTTCAAGGACATTCACATTCACATTTGCCATAATGACAAGCTCATGACAGAGTTTTCGGACAATTAAAAGAATCATCATTTTTACATGATGTCAGAGAATGCTGATATAAACAGAAATTTATGTCTGTTTCAGTTTGGGAGCTTGATGAATTAAACATGCACTCTTTTTGTAAACTAATCTGCCTGAATCTCCCAAAATGAAGAGATGATGCTATTTGTTGGCTTATACCAGAAAATAAACATGTATTAAATCAATTCAGTTAAATTCAGTGTATCAGTTAAAATGTATTAAATGACACTACTGGTGCAATATGTCATCAAGAAGTCTGGCACCATACTACTATCCAAAATATTTTTATATTTTTTTAATTAAACATTTAGAAAATATGACTGTGGTGACAGTTTGGCTTTAATTAGTGTGATCTTTGTCTCACAGCATGAGTAATCCATTCAGTTTAAGACAAGGTTTATCTTCAGTTACTCTGATCCACTGTAAGTCTAAATAAGAGGAATAAAGTTTTGCATTCCACAGTTCAGGACCAATCAAAAACCTACCTGACTGTCCAGCACGTTCCATTTTCTGAAAAAGAAATCAAATGTCCCATTTATTAAAGAAAACCTTCAAAATGTGCAAGACTGCATGAACCTCAGCTTACAAAGAAGAGGAAATGTTAGCCGGGTTGAGAAAAACTCTGCCTTTACCTTTCACGTTCTGTCCCCGGTGACGAGTCTTAACTTCAACACCACAGCTGTCATGATAATTCAGTTGTTATAATAATAATTTGCAATAACTTTCCATGACTCAGAACTTCAGCAAACCAACGCTCAACACTATACTGAATTGATTTGCAAGCAATATGCAGAATTCTGTTTTAGCTCAAACCTTAGCATTACCCGTGCTAGTTCTTTCACTTTCATCTGAAGTTTTCCCTCCGTTTCTCCTGCTGGAAGTGACGAAATCTGATATGGGCGTGGATGGAAGCTTTTATGCAGCGACATAGTAAAAGACCCTTCGCTGATAGTCAACATGCCTTGGCAAAACACCACATGTCTCAGTGTAGTGAGACAGTCAGAAGACAGAAACCATTTTAGAGCACTTCAGTGAAGCTAATAAACCACTGCTTCCTTGTATGCAAGTATGTTTGTTTCTTAATTAGTCCTGTCCTCTGCTGCGAGTATTACTGTGTCATGCTTCATTGAAAACAGACTGTCAGTCCTTTCAATCATTGTTGTTTTCATGTCAGCTTTGGCACAGCAAGACCAGGAGGACAAAAAGGTTCAAAGATTCAAAAGTGATCAAAGTTTCCTTCTTTCCCTTCCAGTGCCTCTAAGACTCTCCTGTTTAGACAGACACTGTTGTTGTGTTTGTCATGTGTTTGTATGTTTAAGCAACTTCTTCTCTCCCAACACTGATCAGTGTGTTGTTGTTGTTAAATATGAAACGGCATAACTGATCACTCTATCAGGACTAATATTTAAAAACTGAAACAAAGAAGAACTTTTGTTTTTCAACTGGATGATGATGTTTTGTTAAAAAAAAGAAAGAAAAGAAAGAAGAAAGAAAAAAAAAAGAAAGAAAAGTTCAAAACTTAACAAAATTCTGAAGCAGATCTAAAATTGTGCACATGGAATTTACTTTCTATGGACCTCAGATCTTGATAGTTACTTAGCTTACTTTCTGTTCTCCCTTTATCAATGAGCATGTTAAATGATCAGCTTCAACTTATTTTTATGACTATTTATTAATTAGCTACTAACATCTATAACTGCCAAGATGGAGTTTTATTGTCAAGTGTAAAACACAGCACCATTTGCAAACGAGGAGCTGAATTTTTTCTAGAGTGAGAACAGTGCCTTTTATTTTGCAACAGTAAAAGCCAGAAAGTAATATAATGCTAATACAGTATGAGGGAAGTACATCGTTCACACAGACAATTACATTTTCAGTACACAGATTACATTAAACTATCACAAGAATTGACAACACAACACAAAGACTACATGATGAACAATACACATACACTTCTACTAGCCACAACAGGAAACATAATCTGAACAATAGCGAAGTGGGGTTAAACAACAGTCTATCGCCCCAAGGCATGCTGGGAAGCTCTGCCCATCTACCCCCCCAACACGCATCACAATATATCACTTTAATATGATAGCATATGTCATATCAAAACCCGTGATAATAATGAGGACGGCTGCTGATAGCATGCTGAAAATGCCAAGGTAAACAATATTGCCAAAGCTTTAGTGTATGAATCTGATAATTTGATATGAAAATTTGCTATGCAATAATTGGATATGCCAATTGAAACTGTTTGACTATTAAGATATATTAATGGTGGTTAAATGCTAGTAACTTAGTAACAAATATCTGATGGAGATAACAGGTATAAATGCTGGCTGATGGAGATGACAAAGTAACCTAAGTAACCAATGAGATCAGAGGCTTAACAGTACAGATAAATGTGGGATCACTATTTGGCAAGCAACAGGTCACTGTTGCGCTTTTTATCTAATGGTTTATAACAGCTTATTAATGATTTATAAAGTGTTCACAACCTAATTAATAATCTAATTATAAACCATTCACCAACCCTTTATGAGGGTAGTCTTATTTTTGTGAAGTGGTGCCCAACATTGTTTATCCTACATGTATCTTTGGTAGATAGAGAGATACTCACTACACTCACACACAACACCAGAAGATAGCAAAAATGTAAGAACAAGACAATAAAATTAATTAAAAGTAATGAGAGCAAAGATGGAAACATCATACAAAGAGTGAGTGGGAACTAAAACTGGAATGCTTTGTGTCAAATATACAGAGAAGATTAGCATTATGTGCATCACTGTTACTGATCTTTTGTGTTTATATGCACTGTGTTTGTTTTTCTACAATAGAGGCATTGTTTAACATCACATGCAGTGTCATATACTGTCTTTTTTTGACTCAGTCTAAAAATGCAGAGAAGGAGAGCAGTGTGCCAGTTAGACTGGTAAAGAGCAAAAAGAACAATGTCTTGAGATTTCCACTAGAGGGAGTCAAAGAAGAATTAGAATCTTGGTGATCGCACACACACTGTGAGCAGTAAGTAGTGAATTTAACCTCTGCATTAAAGCCATCCTATACACCAGTAGGGAGCACACACACCAGGAGCAAGAGCAGTGGGTTAAGTGTCACTTCAGCCATGGATATTGTGTAAGGGGAAAGCGCTGTTCACTCACTCCCCCAACCACATTCTTCCTGCCAGTTCCAGGGATTGAACCGACTACCCTCCGGTAGCAAGCCCACATCTGTAACCATTAGGCCATGGCTGCGCCGGACCAACTCCGACAGGCTTGAGTATCCCTGTTTACTAAATCCCCTAATCATGACTTCATTGCCTGACAGACATTACCTGAGCTTTGTATTACAAAAAAGACACCCACTATAATGGTTCCTCACACAGAAAAGGAATGAGTAAATAAAATGAAGCAATCCATCAAAGCACAAATATGTGCTAATTATTTTAGTGCCTCTATAATGAATTTTTCAGTTCTGATCTCACATAGGAGAAAACTTAATCCCAAGAAAACATCATTTTTCATTGTTGTGAAAGAGATCTAGTTGGATACATTGTGATTAAACTAAACTCTATGACTGATTAACTGTAAAACGTTAAATTAAAAGATATTAGTGCATGTGTGTTGTGCTTTATTTGAGTCTTTTCTTCTCCCATCCCATAAGCTTTTAATCACTGTCCACTTCATGCTTCTTCACTCTCACTGTATTGCCCTGAAACGAGAATAAAACAGTTAATAATTAATATGCATTATAGGTCATTAATACAAGTTCATGCTCATATCAATACTGACCCTGTCCAGTCTGGTATCTGAAATACAAATGTCATTTTGTTACGTCCCTGGTGTAGTGTGGTGTCTAGGGGTACGTAGAGGGGACGTAGCATAAGGGGAAACCCACCACCTGTGCTGGTTTGGGATGATGTCTAGGGGGAGGAAAGACACGGGCATGGGGAATCAATGTGTAAAAAGTGCTCGATATGATAGAGATATTTACAAAGTAGTATTTACATGATATTTACAATTATATTTACAAACACACACAAAAAAACACACACAGATGGGAGAGGACGACAGACGGTGTCCAAGGAAAGAAACTAGCAAGACAAAAACCACCCTAAATGCCTACACTGAAAATAACACACTGAACTACAAAAGAAGAAGGTGGCAGAGCCCAAAGGAAACCTAACCAGACTAGCTATTTAATAACAAAACATACACGAGTGGCACCTGCCTATAACCCAGCCCTTTACACAGTGAACACTACTGCGGGGATCCCCTACTTTACCTGTCCTTCTCCCCGCGATAAAAAACGCCAGAGCCAATGCGCAATCCACAAACGAAGTCAGTAAACGAAAATTCAAAGTCACATACAGAATGTCAAGCAGAAAAACACGAAAAGCACAGAGACAGAACGAGATCGAAATCTAAAACACAGCACATCCAGCTTCTTTTGGTTGAACCGAGAGGGGCGCTCCCTCCCTGGTTGGGCGAATGGGAGAGAGGAGGCGGGGCGCAACACCAGGCCAGATGGGATTGACAGCCACAGCTGGGTACCTGTGTCAGGAGAGTGTAGAAGAGAGAGAGAGGAGAAACACAGGGAGGAAACAAGACGCATACAACAAACGAACCCACAGTGTGCCGCACGTAACACATTTCAAGGAAATTTTCATAAGCCCCTGACTGCCCTCTCTCACACTCTAATTAAACTACTAAACACTACCATAGTTTATAGTTACTTAGTATGTAGTTAGCACAATAGTTTTAACACTGAAATCTATTGTTTTTAATCCAATTGATTTTATCATTAATATTCCATTGAGGATACTCAACTGAAAATGAGAATCGAATGGAAATGACGCTGTGAGGAATTTCAGCAGGCATATTTTAAGACTGCTTTCTCTGAACACAAGAATCTTTCTTTCTTTCTTTCTTTCTTTCTTTCTTTCTTTCTTTCTTTCTTTTAATGGCTAAGAGTATGGGTTGCAGTCATCGTCCTGCTCTTCCAATGATAAACACACAAAATTGAATTTGAAAGTTTCCTGTAGAACCATGAAAATGTTCCTGTGCTCCTAAGTGGGTTTACTAGTAAATTGTTTTAAGGGTTTTAACAGAATATTATTTCAGCTTTCATCATCATGTCACTAAATCTCACCTCAACTGCTAATCCAACCACAGAACCATTCAAACCTGAATAAAAATGGATACAAAATGTCTGTGTGAGGTTAAAGGTTCAGTTATAAGCCAAACTTCAAAAGAACATTAGATACAAATCTGTATTACAGCTATTAAACCTACGAACTCACCCAACAAATAAGATGATTATGTGAAATGAAGGTGCCCTAAAGTGAACAGAAATGTTTTATGGTTGAATAGATTTCATTCCCCTCTGTCACCTCTCTGTTGTCCACAGCTGTGTGCCCTTGAGCAAGGCACTTAATGCTCCCTGGGCGCAGAGGAGTACTGCCCACTGCTCCTGCGTCTGTTGTGTGTGTTCACTACTGAATGGGTTAAATACAGAGACAAATTCACTGCTCACTATTCACAGAGTGTGTGTGTAATCACGGAGATGCCTGAACCACGTGGGAGTTTGAAGGGTTCCCACCAAAACCTCGACTGGGGAAGAACCAACACACACACGTCACATACTTAGGTGTCCCCATATGCAGAGAGTAATGCGGAACTGGCTATTTTTTACCAAAATACAAAAAATACATAGTTTATATATGTATAATGTTTGTGTGTATGCGTGTGCGTGTGTGTGTGTACATAGGAGGTACAGATTAATAAATAAACATTGGGTTCTGAAACAAGTGCGAATTAAGAGAGGTTAAGATCTATGTCTCAGGATGATTTACATTCTTCCAGTGCTGTCTCCTGAAAATTAGACTCAAGTAGAACTTTATTACTTTGTTCTAAGTAATAAAGTATGCATACTTACATTCTGAAACCATGCATATTTCAGACTATAAAGTTAATTCAGAGAGAATGAAAAACTTCACTCCATACTTTCACTTACCATTCTTGTTGCTCACAGTGTCTGACCAGTTCAGTTCAAATATAAACCCTGCTCTCCAGTTTTGCTTACTGAACAGCAGTTATGTAGTCAACACCTGAGGAGGATGTATTTCGATGAATCCAACGCAATCTTTAATTTAGCAATGCTGAAGTATACAGTGCACAATATGCAACATTTACCCCAAAACTGTTCCTCCTCTTTCCCAGCAATCACCTTCTCTCCTTTTCTCACCTGTCAAATGTAACGAATGCTTTAGTGAGCATGAACAGGCACATGTTTGGGCAGGTTCACAAATCTGGTCTCAACACATACCATTACTTTAGGAAAAGAAATGCACATTAACTTTGTAAGGAGCCTAATCAAACTGTTTCAGGTAAAAGTTCATAAAAATAAAGGCCTCATAGTTTAGAATGCCATTCAAATGATAACACACACACACTATATGCTTAGGTGTCTGTGAATTGCATAAACAGTCATTCATAACTTAGACATGATTGAATAGAAAACTTGTGGGAATTCAGGTGCAGAGGGAGGGAAAACAACAAAAGATGATTGTCTGCCGTGTTTAGCTTATCTGTTCATTAATGTTTATTTATAGTCATCCCCAATGAGAAAACTCAATCAATTACACAAAAAAGATACAAAATGCAAATATATACACAGTGCAGTGCAAACCAAAGAGACAAAAATATACATACAATCAATAAAAACTTTGGTAAGGTTTTAGTGTAGGGAACATGTCTTAGCCATTAACATATACCTAATACATGTCTGAGTATTAAATTAACTATTCATTGAGAACAGGAAAACAGACTTAATAAATGAGTAATAACAGATCATTCAATCAACCAGTGCCCATCAGAGTAATTATAATAACTGTAGAATTCATTAACACTTAAGCAAAGTGTTAATAGGAAGTGTTAGGGAAGACAACATTATTTCAGCTACTTTGCATAATATTTCAATGACATATTAATTAAAATTTGTTTTTCTATAACCATCACACATTTTTGAAAGTGTAAACTGAATGTGACATTTCAAAGCCCATGGTAATGTACCTAGATCTGGGTCCTGAGCTGTTAATGACCATAGAATTTGGACTGATTCTCCAGACACACAGCAAAGACAAGACAATGAGCCAACAGAAGAGAGTTAACAAAACACTGACAAACCACCAGCTTTAAGTGTTTGAGTGTTTTACTGTGTAGGACTGTGCACCAGCAAACGGCCACTATCATCACACACAGTGTCCATGATGTGGTTTGTAAAAAGACCACGCTGTCACACACAGATGCAGACCCCTTATATCTGTGTGTCTCCATTGGACGGCCTTTCTAAATGTGTTACATATGCTTCCTCTCTCTTCTATCCACAGTAATCCCCCTTTCCTCTCCCTGCTGTTTCTCCTCATTCTCCTCCTGAACAACTGCTCCATCCTCCTAAGCTCTCTCCCACTGAAAACAGACAGAGAAAGCCCATTATGAATCTGACACTGTTGTAAACACAGTTATAAATGTAACTGAATTGAACATGACAGAACACTATCAAACATGAAGCCAGTCCAGCTGTGTTATAAATGATGTCTGGTCATGTGACCCTGCATCCTGTAAAGCTGTCATTTTAAAAAGCTCTGTACAGAGAAAACTGAACTGACTTGAACTGAATAACATGGTTCAGATCACTGCTGATTATGCTGTTAACACACAATGTTAATGCCAGACCATTCATGTGGAGAATCATAGTGTGAAATAGAGAACTGACGTTCTCTTTTCGAACTGGACACCATGAAACTGATCAGTGAGAGATATGACTGAGAATACTCTACATGAATATGAAAATATCAGTTTCTGAGAATCACATTAATGAATAATTAACAATAATTAATATTTATTTAATTAATAAGTTGAGTAGTGTGGATCAAAACTTAAACTCAGTATCATGGTTGTATTGGTACATTATCCAGGCATTTACAATTTAAATGTCTGAGTGAGTGTGTGAGTGTCATTGTGTGGAGGAGACCTACTGCTTGGACGATCACTGTCATTACTGTTTCTTCTCTTGACAAAACTCCAATCTCCACTCCGGTCACAGGACTGACCTGATCAAAAAAGAAAGAAAGAAAGAAGGACAGAAAGAAAAAAAAAAAGAATGAAAGAAAGAAAGAAAAAGGTTTGATGTAACTCACATTTTTAGCTCCTCATTGGGAGAACTGCCTGAATAAGAAAAAGAGAAAAAGCAGCAAAATATGGCTGAATCATGGGCAAGAAATAAATGTTTGACTTTTACGCCTTTTGTCATTTATGATGACCCTTTTCACATTTAAAAAGTCATTCATAACCTTACATATGACACTATATATTTATAATCAAATAGATGATATGAAATTGATTTGGAAGTCACCCTGGAAAAGAGTGTTTAATACATAGACAAATTTAAAATTGATTGTAATTGGTAAAGTTCCATAGCCCTTACCACAGACTTCTAGCTGAGTTTCTGATGTCAACTTTTTGTCTTCTCCATAGATGACCTCACACCTGTACTCTCCTCCATCAGTCCACTGAACATCTCTCAGTGTCAGAGACACGTTTCCTCTCTGGAGTTCCTCCATGATCAGACTCACTCTGCCCTCATAGCCCCTCCCCTCTCTCACCTCTCCATTCTTATACTGGTAAATACACTCTGTCCCCTTAAACCATCTGATCTCCATGGTAACAGCACTGGTTTCAGGAGACAGGTAACAGGGCAGAGTGACATCTTCACTTTCATCTTCAGTGACAGTGTTAGGCCAGTAAGAGGGGGGCTGATGTTTGTCAGGGACCAGATCAAATGATCCTGTTCGCAAATTCCAATAGACATTTATCATGAATACACTCAATCATATACCAACATTTATTCATACAATATTAAAAAAACAAAACACAACAAAACAGAAAATCAATTGCTCGAGTTTCGAGCTTATTCCAGGTGTTAACTGGATTTGGTCAGACCTAAAGTGTGTCTTAAGTTGAACTGATTGTTACTCAAAACACCATTTGAACACTGAGAACTAGATCCCGGTAAATCATAACAAGGAACTAGTTAGTACTTAGAAACACCCCAGTTTCTTAGTGTGAGGAAGGTTAGAATGTACTAGAAAAAGACACAGAAACAATAACAACAGTCCCTCAGTCTAATTCTCAGTGTTTGAAAGAAAACATTGATGTTTTACATTTTCCATATTCTTAGACATATCCAGGAGCTGATTTGCAGGAAGTGTGTGTCTGCACTCACTGGAACATGAAGAGTGACATATAAAAAGTCACAATATCTATTGCAACTGTCTTTACAGTCCTCACCGTCTTTACAAAAATGTCCTCCAACTTTTGTCCCTAAATACCTCAACACTATGCACCTGGTTTAGTACTAATACACAGCTGGAGAACAACTGTAGAACAACCTGAATTCTTTAGGCTCTGGATTCTACACAGCATAGGAAATGTTCAGAGGAGCTGTTGGTCTATGATGATGGATTCATCCACACATTTGCTGCGGACTAACAGGAGTACATGCTGTGAATGTGTATATGCCTGTATTTACACATCCACCTCCTGATACAAACACACATAGAGGAACATTATTGTTTGTGTTCATTTACTTGTTTGTTTCTAACACCTGCTGCATTAGTATATAGTTTGTGGTCCCTCAGGAGGAGTAGTGCTTCCTCTCTGATTACCATGAAATCAGCCCATGCTGGTAATGACAGTAGTAGAGGAGTATTAGTGGGGAGTGTTGGATAGAGCTGTAGTTTGGTGTTTTGGTGGCCCCCAGGAAGGAGGGTTCCAGGGGCCTGTACTACAAAGCGAGGTAAAGGTGACCTGTGGTCAAGTTAACTCAGTAAGTAGTAAACCTCCTAATAGAAGAGCCTTATGGCTTCACTCTCCCAGCAAAACCAAGCCACAAGGTTCTTCTATTAGGAGGTTTACTACTTACTCTGAGTTAACTCAACCAGAAGTTACCTGGATAATCCAGTTCCCTCACTTTGCAGTACAGCCCTCGGGCTTAGTCTGGGAGGGGGTTGACGTTGGGGGGAGCATCAATGGGATTTGTTTTTCAAAACTGGAAGATTTGATGACTCATTCCACATTACCACACAGGGAATCATACAAGGGTGTCAAACATTCACACTGATCTATAGGGGAGAAAAAAGAACTACAAACAAAGGGACTAAAGACAAAAGAAAACTGAACTAAAGCATCAGCCACAGGTCTAGCTCCTGCAAACCGCATCATAGACGCTGAAAATACAATTTCCTAAAGTCATGACGTTCTTCTCGTCTCTCTGTGGCTGTCAGGTGCCACATACATGTTTGGTTTTGGTTACTTCTCTTCACCCCACACACACACACATACACACACATACACACACACACACACACACACACACACTAGGTAGGTAGGAGATGGCCCTTTTCCTGGTCACTGTTTCTCTTCATTATTAGTTAAGCCTGTAAAACTTGTTCTAGATTCCATAGAATGAAGAGCGGGGGCTAAGGACATGCTGTCACACAAGAGATCACCAGTACACATTATTCAGACCGTAGTCGTGTTTATCAGTATAAATGAAGAGAAATGTATTGATAACTGAATATGAATGAATGATGATGGTGAGTGAGGTTGGTGAAGTAAAGTATCAACAGTAAGTTTTTCATTATGTCATAAATACAGAACACTTACCATAGACCTGCAGGTGTGTTTGTAACATTGACCTCTGACCTCTTCCATAGATGACCTCACACCTGTACTTTCCTTCATCAGTCCACTGAACATCTCTCAGTGTCAGAGACACGTTTCCTCTCTGGAGTTCCTCCATGATCAGACTCACTCTGCCCTCATAGCCCCTCCCCTCTCTCTTCTCTCCATTCTTATACTGGTAAATACACTCTGTCCCCTTAAACCACCAGATCTCCATGGTAACAGCACTGGTTTTGGGAAACAGGTAACAGGACAGAGTGACATCATCACCCACAGGTGCTCTTTCCCATATAGGAATGTAATGAGAGTAGAAATAGTCACTGACATCTTCTACTCTTGAGACAAGATCCAATATATCTGTGGAGAGACAAAGAGAGATGTTTCTCATTAATACACACACACACACACACACACACGCACATACACACACACACACACACACACACACATACACAGTCTGAATTCAAGCAATAACTTACAGTGTAAAATGTTATGTATTGTCATAAAAAAGTAAAAATAACATTCAAGCCAAATTTCATTGTTTATATTACTGTTTTATTTCTATTCACCTGTATATATCACAGAAATAACATGTATTAATTGCATTATACCATGGAAAAGAATGTTTTCTATAGAATCAAAATTGGTAATTTTTTATAATTAGTAAAATTCCACATCCCTTACCATAGACAAACAGCAGAGTTTCTGATGTCAACTTTTTGTCTTCTCCATAGATGACCTCACACCTGTACTCTCCTCTATCAGTCCACTGAACATCTCTCTGTGTCAGAGACACGTTTCCTCTCTGGAGTTCCTCCATGATCAGACTCACTCTGCCCTCATAGCCCCTTCCCTCTCTCACCTCTCCACTCTTATACTGGTAAATACACTCTGTCCCCTTAAACCAACTGATCTCTATGGTAACAGCACTGGTTTCAGGAGACAGGTAACAGGGCAGAGTGACACCATCTCCCATGAATACACTGATGAATTCATATCTGTTACCGGAGGATAAAGAACGTCCATCACCCTCTGGTAATCTGACCAGTATTAGTGGTTCTGTGGAGAAGAGGAGAGATCTCAGATCAGTAATGATTTAATAGACCAATAACTGCAGATCAGAATTCACACTCTAACAAAACAAGTTTTTCTTCAGAAATCATAGAATAATCATCACAGCTCTCATATTCTTGTCTGTATATTCTGTCAGAGTTCACTCTACAGTTATGTGAAAGAACACAGACAATTATAATTACATTTAGAATAATCTCATAACTGCATTCTGCTGAGTGTGAACACATAACAAAGTGTTTATAAAATCCAAAATTAAGTAAACTGTGACCCAGAAGATGAATGCTGATAGGCTGGACCAATACTCTACCCCTGTAGATTCACTCTGCACAATGGATTTAAACATTGAGTTGGGGGTGTACAAGACACTGAAATTTAGTCAAGTAAAGATACAGCCCAAACACAAACAATAAAATTGATTATCATACTCTCAGTCTGCTAATAACAGAAAATCACAAATTAAATAAGTTATTTTCTGTTATGATTCTGTTATGTTTTATGGAGTAATGCTGTAGTAATACACTTTTTTAAGATGGTCATGCTACACGTTTTATTTGTAATGATCAAATTATATCACACTGTTTATTTAAAATATGGTGTTTTCATTTGATATTATACTCAACACTCACTGCAAAACATAAAGACAAAACAGCATGTAACCCCCACTATCATGAAGGATGTTTCACTGTTTAGAGACAAGTCACATAAAGATAAACTGGAATTTCACATTGTGATAGACTACATACAATCAGATTCACTTATAATGTTCCATACAGACCCATGTCATTGTTTAAGTATGTTTACCAGTTACATTCTATATGCTGGTAAACAGCCAAAAAATAAAAGATCAAACTGCAAAACACCATGTTTACATATGAATCATTCCATTCGTCACATAAAACACTTAAACTGCATACCTAAGCTGTTCAAAGCAGCACTCTATAGAGCTTCTCAGAACAGTTCAGTGACTACAGTTTAGTATGTTTCATGAACATTTACTCTTGGAGGTGATGTGTATGTGCACATCTGTCCTGAAACAACCTGAACTCCCCAATGTCCTTCACAGTGATACAGAAGTTCCTGACTGCACTTGAGAAATTCAGGACAGGTGAGCATTCTCCATCCTTGTTCAAGCAACAACGACCTTTACGAAAACCAAATTGTCCTCACACTTCTCCCGTCATATGCACTATGCACTGCCAAGAGAACGAATCCGTAACGCAAAGACAAAACAGTCATTTTTATTTTGAGGGTCTTCCTCGCCATAGAAACCTGTTACAAGGAGACAGCTTCACGTGTCTTAATATATCAAAAGAACTTTGATGAAAAGAACCCAGACACACCAAATGCCTCTCAGTCCTTCCTGACTTAAAAAGCACTGTCTATTACCAAACGGAGGAATTATCTAAAGATAGGCTTAAGCGGTATGTTGAATATTAAGTTTTCTTCCTCCCTGTTTATAGGCCTTCATATGGGATTGTTTTAACATGCTTAAATTAAAAGAGTGGCTTGGGAATACCATATTTATTTCACACTTTAATGACCATAAATGAAGGTTTAAAAAATGAAACCCCATGTTGAGGACAAAGGGAAAAAAGTTTTTCGATAAGCGTTTTCCTCGTGATGGAAAATCATTGAAAGGATTAACGTAAAACTTTTCCCGTTGTTTTTAGATTACGGCTATCTTTCGCTGGTAAACAGTGCTTATGACCGGTGGGATGTGAGAGAAGTTTCGCGATCCTTGAGTTTTAGAGTGCTGGATGATTTCTTACTCAGTCTCATCGAGTAAGTCTGGGATGAAGAATTGCTTTTCGTACTCCTTGAGTGCAGACACTTAATATTTCCCCAGTTTTAGCAGGTAATCAAACGCACAAAATGAAGAGAAGTTACTGGTGTACAAGATGCAGATGCGCCGGCCCGTTTTCGACAGTTATGTGGGCAAATACAAAAAAGAAACAAGGAAAAGGATTTTTTTAATTAGCTTCAGTCAAGGGCTAAGCTATATTTGACGAAACAGATGACAAAGACCAAGACTAGTCCGAGTGCGGACACCGACAAGTCCAAGACAAGTCCGAAACGATAGAAAAAACGTCTCGTGTCCAGACTCGAGTCAAAGACCATATTGCAGTATTACAACCTTAGTCCTACCTTTACTCAAAAGTCCCTGTCTTTAAAAATGAATTATCTTAAAACTGCTGTGGAGATGCTTGGTTTCTCTCTGTAATGATCACATGTTTTTAAATCTATTTTAAATTAACGAGCTCTTACCTGCTTGCGTCACTCCTGGTTGCTGTGAATTTGTCTCTTCCATTTGGCCTAAATTAAAAGTTAAACTGATATGTTTAAACTTTCAGAACCAGAGCGTTCATACAGTCCACATTATATTGAACTGATTTCAATTCATTTCGGTCAAAGTCGTAATTTAATATCAACCCAGAGCTGGCTGCGTGAATGTTTGTTGACTTTCTCAGGAATTCTACAGTTTCTCTTTCTGTTTTGTCTGAATCAGGAAGTACAGATGTGGGCCTGGACAGGAGCATATAAACACTGAGCGACCCATTTACAGATTCCTGTACAGGAGCTGAGTTTATTTCAGGACATGGTGCCTCACAACACTCTGAGAGATTTTGTCATTAAGCTCAGTGTTTTCAGTCCTTTTCTTTACTGTACTGTAAGTTCAAGTTTCAAGTTTAAGTTTATTTAAAGCCCAATATCACTGCTTAGAGTCTCAAAGGGCTTTACATGCCCACAGCATTACAACAACTAGAGCAGGGTGGCACCCCCTGACTTGATCCTTATAGCGGGCAAGAAAAACTCCTCAAAAAACCCAGATGCTAGGGAAAAATAGGAGAAATCTTGATAAGGACCACAGAGAGAGGAGACCCCCACTAGGGCAGCCAGGAGTGCAAAAGTTGCCAACCCAGTGGGCAAATTACAAACAACAAAGCAATAATGGAAATGAAAACACAACTAGTAGACAATATAAAGAATGACAAGACAGAATGGGGCTCAGTTGGGGTGGACGACACAGCCATAGTAGCGCAGGAAGCCACGAAGCCGCAGCAGCCATCGGGATGACAATGAAGAGAGAGATGACAGGGAGGGAGGGGGGAGCACACCTAGGAAGAAAGTAGCCACATTCAAACCAGACACTCATGCTCAAACAGATGAGCCACAGCCATGCAGGAGATGAGGGAGAGAAGGAGAGCATTATTGGAATATTCAGCACTTAACAGATGAAATGATTTTATAGAAGCATGAATGTTGCAAGACTAGTGGCTGTGGAGGGCACAAGAGGAGCAGGGCCACGCGGGGGGAGCAGGGCCAGGGACAGCAGGGCACAAAGTCAGTCAGCCGGCCAAAATATAATATAATTTAATATAATATAATTTTGATTTTACTTTGTTATAGACATGTAAAGCCCTTTGAGACTATAAATAGTGATATTGGGCTCTAAATAAATTATGTTATAATTATTATTATAATATTATAATTATTTAATTATTATAATTATTATTATGCTAAATTGTGTTATTATTATTATTATTATTATTATTATTATTATTATTATTATTATTATTGCTTTAATGTACTGGAGTCAAAGTACTACATTCATGTCCAGTGAAATGGTTTACTGGTGGTTCACTGTTTGCAGTCTCAATGGGCTGTACATGCCCACATGCATGCAGTGAGACACAGACAACAACCACTCACAGAAGAAGAGAGAAACTGTGAGAGACATCTGAACCGGCAGAAACTAAACTAAACTACAACAGGAGAGACTACAGTCAGTGACTGAGCCTCTCTCCATGGTCAAATTGAAATTATATCATCCATAATTTAGAGAAATCACATTGGTTTTAAATGTATAAAGAGGGTTTGTAGTTTCTGTAGAGGAAGGAGGAAGGGAGAGGGTAAGAAAGGGCTAGGTGGCCAGCGGACTTCTTTTTAACTCTTGGAACAACTAATAGTACAGAATCTTCAGAGCGCAGGGTAGGGGGAAGGGGGGGGGGTCATAGGTTGTAATTAAATTGGATAGGCTGGTGCAAGCCCATGTAGAATTTTATATGTCAATAAGAGGACCTTAAAGTCTGCCCTTGCATGAACTGGGAGCCAATGAGGGGAAGCCAGGACAGGTGTAAGATATGACAGAGCAGTGTCTCCATCACCATTACATCTTCCTTTAGTTTGAACATCATACATTGTCCCCTCTGATACAATAACAGGAGAAGAACTGTTTGACCTCAGAGGAATATAAAACTCTGAAATAAAAAACCTCTGAGTTATAAATTTTGTATGAGGAGAGATTTGTATTGTAGAACACTATGTAGATTAATTTTTGTAACTTTACACTAGAGACAGAAAACAAACTTGCAACATACTGGGCATTATGTGACCCAGTGGCGTTTCTGTGGACTGTATAAGACTCTGTGAGATTTTCTCATTAAACACAGTCTTTTCTTCATTACTTTACTGCACTTGAGAGAAAGGAATAAATTAATAAATAGTTATGTAGGTTTACAGGTGAAGTACATGGTTGTTTGAATGTTTCTAGAGCTTAATGCTTTTCCTTCTCTTTGGCAGAAGAGGTAATCAAACCGGTTTCTCCCTTTTCTCTGTTTCTGTCTGCTCCATCATCATCTGTCATTTCCTTTACTTTTTGCCTTCTTCTCCAGTTTTTCTTTGAGTCACTTCATTTTTAAAGGTTTATTTATTAATGACTCAGATCAGTCCAGCTCTTACAGCCATGGTGCTCCCCCCTGTCCTGATACACACTGCCTGTTAGTCAGACAAACTAACATGTACAATATTCTCAAATACCCCACTTACACATTGGTATTTGTAATTAATTTGTTTTCAAATATTTAAGAATGATATGTTTATTATCATTTATGAAATTATATTGAATTGTTTGCGTAATGGTTGATTGTCAGTGGTCTAATGTGCTAGTATAAAGGCATATGGTCAAGACACTGAGTTCACAATATTCAGCCTCTGAGAAGGCTGCCTCTGTTTTCCTCTATTAGTGGAATCATATTCTCTATATAAACTACTGTGTATTACTAGAGAAACGTCACCAACTGGTGTTCAGAAGCTTAATTACAGTCATTAATACAAGGCACAGTACAAAACTGTAATCATAACAAATATTGTGCAGATAGTGATGAAAGATGCGCAAGTAATGAGTAGTAGCAGCAGTTTTAGAGTAGTATTGTTTGTACAGTTTTAGAGTAGTATTGTTTATACAGTTTAGGAGTAGTATTGTTTATGCAGTTTTAGAGTAGTATTGTTTATGCCGTTTTAGAGTAGTATTGTTTATGCAGTTTTAGAGCAGTATTGTTTATATAGTTTTAGAGTAGTATTGTTTATGCAGTTTTAGAGTAGTATTGTTTATGCAGTTTTAGAGCAGTATTGTTTATATAGTTTTAGAGTAGTATTGTTTATGCAGTTTTAGAGTAGTATTGTTTATGCAGTTTTAGAGCAGTATTGTTTATATAGTTTTAGAGTAGTTTTGTTTGTACAGTTTTAGAGTAGTATTCTGTACAAAGTGGCTGGTGCTGCTGGTCATGTAGGGGTGTGTGTGTGTGTGTGTGCGTATATGCTTATATAAAAAAGTTCTCATGGCTGGTGCTGAGTGTAGGTGAGTGTGTGTGTGTGTGTGTTTGTATAAAAAAGTTCTTATGGCTGGTGCTGTTGGACTTGGGCCGGCCCTGAAGCACATAGACAACTTTAGACAGTGTAGTCACCAGGTGTCTGACAGGTAACATGTCCCATGAGAGATGTGGGAATAGGGGGAGGAAGAATGATTCTGCCACAAATAGTTTATTTGTTTATCATCCTCATTACTTTATTCGCAGTGATTCCCAACCAGAACATTCAATCGATCAATTCAATAACTGAAGAAGATAAAAATGCAAATATCTACAGTGCAGTGTAAAACAAATAAACAGAAAAAATATTCATACAATCAACAAACACTTTGGTAAGATCTTAGTGTAAGGAACAAGTGTTAGCCACTAACATATACCCAATACATTTCTGTATAGTAAATTAACCATTCAGTGAGAATTGGAAAACAGACTTAATGAATGAGTAATAACAGATAATTCAGACCTGATTGGACTCTCACACAGAGATATATTAGTTACATAATTAGTAATACATATGAGATCATTAGTTGCATATTAGTGGCTGACACATGATTGCTATACTATAGTGTTACTGTTACGACCCATCTAGGGAAAGGTGGTCACAACACCATGTGTAGTCATGGAGATAAATATCAAACAATGATATGGGAGGGAAAGGGAATCAGAGTTAGATTGTTACTCACAAATATGTACAACTGTTTACAGACCTAGTCATTACATACAACCACAGCCACTGTCAAAGGGGCTAATCCACAAATCACAGTGAACAATGGCAAACTGGGGTTGAAATCCAAGAATCCAAAACAGCACAGAGAAATATCAAAACAGAAGAAAGCACAAAGCTAAACCCCCCTTGCTTGGCAGATCTTCTAGGGAATACTCAAATCCAGGACCAACACTGCCGAGGATGGGAACATGGCAGGATGCTAGTTACCGGCAATTCTGGAATCGGTAAGAGATGGGTAGGTTACTATGGAAACCTCAAACAGAGGACACAGAAGGAAGACACACACAAAACACATACACACATCCTAGCAGAACGTAATCGTTACCAGAACTTCAGTAGTCCCACAAAAGTTTCCCAAACACTACCAACACAGGGCATGTTACTCTGACACAGGTCCCTGTTCGGAGACATTCAGTCAAACCTGTGTTACTGGACTCCCTCTCTGGCTGTACCCACCTCCCACTTCTAATAGACTGTTTAACAGCACAAACATAAACACTCATTAACACTGAATAGGGAAGACTTGACTGTATTTCAAGTACTGTACATATTTTAATGACAAATCAATTAACATTGGTCTCTACAATCATCACATATTTGTGCAGGTCCACACTGAACGTGACATTTCAAAGCAAGCCCTTTTTGTGGCCTATTTTTTAATATAATATAGTATTTTTAACCGACACAGTCTCATTTAGTTGGTCACCTAAAGATGCACTGAGCAGATTATTCTGTTAGATACAGAAGTTAGGGAGGCAAACTCTCTCCATACCATTAAAACCAGACTAAAGACTTACCTATTTTCTCTAACTTCTCTAAGTATCTAACTTCTCTAAACTTATCCTTATTCTTATTCATATTCTTATTTGTAATTCACACCAAACAGTGAAGTCCACTTTCTGGAGTAGTCCTGAGACAAAAGTGAAAAGACAGGGTGATACTGAGGTCTTCCCCTCTCTCTCTCTCTCTCTCTGTCTCCCTCCTCTTTCCCAACTCATCCTCTCATCCATAGGTTCTCATCCATGGGTACTCATGTCCCACAAACATAGTGACCAGACAAAGATACTTCAGTTGTGTCCACACATGAGAACAGTGATAAAGAGTCTATTGTCCACACACAGTGTCCATGATGTAGCACTCAGCTCTGTCCTCTTCTGTTCTGTTGAGTTTGGGAAAAGACCGCGCAGCTTCACACAGACACAGAAAACCCAATATCTGTGTGTCTTCACTGGAGTGTCTTTCTAAATAGTTTACGTATTCTTCTTCCTCCATCTTTTATCCGCAGCAATCTCCCTTTCTCTCCATGCTGCTCCTCTTCAGTCTCCTCCTCCTGAACAGTCACCTCCTCCTGAACAGTCACCCCCTCCTGAACAGTCACCCCCTCCGGAGTCCCATCCTCCTGAACAGTCGTTCCCTCCGGAGTCCCATCCTCCGGAGTCCCATCCTCCTGAACAGTCGTTCCCTCCTGAGCTCCATCCTCCTGAGCTCCTCTCTTTAACTGAAAACAGACAGAAAAGTCTCTAATAAATGTGACACTGAACAATTATAAACAGAACTTAATTCAGCACAACCAATATTAAACATGAAGCCAGTCCAGCTGTGTTATAAATGATGTCTGGTCATGTCACCCTGCATCATGTAAAGCTGTCATTGTAAAAGGCTCTCTACAGAGAAAACTGAACTGACTTGAACTGAATAACATGGTTCAGATCACTGCTGATTATGCTGTTAACACACAATGTTAATGCCAGACCATGCATGTGGAGAATCATAGTGTGAAATACAGAACTGACTTTCTCTCTTCCAACTGGACACTATGAAGCTGATCAGTGAGAGATATGACTGAGAATACTCTACATGAATATGAAAATATCACTCTCTGAGAATCACATTAATGAATAATTAGCAATAAATAATATTTATTTAATTAATAAGCTGCATGGTGTGAATCAAAACTCAAACTTAGTATAAGGGTTATATTAGTACATTATCCAGGTATTTACTATTTAAATGTCTAAGTGTGTGTGTGAGTGTCATAATGTAGAGGACACATATGCCTTAGATCTCCATTACTGCCAGAACCAATCTGTCTGAGAAGGAAAAAATGATTTAAAATATATCAGATTTTGTCATTTTGTGTAATATTAACATATCACTGGACATGAGATTGTGCTCCTGCTACATTCTTGGATTGTATTTTTGCCTTAATGTAAATTCACAATGTAAATGTACATGTAGCCTGGGAATGGTGCACTGGTATGGGAGAGGGACAAGTGGTGACATTCCTGTTTGACATACGAGCTCAATCCATCAAGTAAATCCTTTTAATTACATTATCAACCTGATTTTTGTTCCATGTTATTTCAGTGAAGTAATATACACAGGTGTGGGGTTTTTCTGTACATGTTTAAAACTCTAGTGAGTAAGCTAATATCGTGTCAGCATGTGACCTCTGACATGGACATGGTGTGTGCTGATGTTAGTTTTAAACTTAAAACAAGTGACACTTAGAAATCCAACTGGAGCTGGTTTGTAGCTGAAAAATTCAGATCACCAGCACAAAGAGGACAGATTTTATTTCAGTGACTGAATTGTGCTTTAATAATTTGAGTTAAAACGAGATGGACCAAATCAGAACAAACTGAATCGAATTAATTAATCAATTAATCAATCAATTAATCAACCAACCAATTAATTAATAAATTGGCAGAGCTGCCCAACATGGCTGAATCATGGGCAAAACATAGGTGTTTGATTTTTATATCACGTTGGCATTTATGAAGTTGTTCATTTTCAACCCTTTTTACATTTATAAAGTCTATGTAATCATGTTAATAATCTTCACACATAGCACTATATATCTATAATCAAACAAATGATATGATATTGATATTGTAAGTGCCCCTGGAAAAGAGTGTGTGCTAAATAAACAAAATGAAAACTTGTTGTAACTGGTAAAGTTCCACAGCCCTTACCACTGACTTGTAGCTGAGTTTCTGATGTCAACTTCTTGTCTTCTCCATAGATGACCTCACACCTGTACTTTCCTCCATCAGCCCTCTGAACATTTCTCAGTGTCAGAGACACATCTCCTCTCTGGAGTTCCTCCATGATCAGACTCACTCTGCCCTTATAGCCCCTCCCCTTTCTCACCTCTCCATTCTTATACTGGTAAATACACTCTGTCCCCTTAAACCACCTGATCTCCATGGCAACAGCACTGGTTTCAGGAGACAGGTAACAGGGCAGAGTGACATCTTGTTTCTTAACTTTTTTAACAGTTAACTTGTTAGGCCAATAACGGGAGGGCTGACGCTTGTGAGGGACCAGATCAAATGATTCTGACGAGAAATTTCAAAAGATATTTCCCATTAATACAGTCACTCATTCACTCACATACCAACAATTAGTCATACACTTTTCATACACTTTTAAACAAAGATCAAATTAGAAGGCTGTGTATGTGTTTAGAGATTATTCTAGTTCTAAACTATTGTTTTTAGGATTATTTCAGACCTCCCAGTGAAGAAATCATGAATACACCCCATTAAACAGGTTCTCCCAGTGAAAATGTCAGAAACCAGGAGAGACAACTGATGACACTCATGCCAGAGCCTGCCTGCTCCATCCCCAGACAAATAAGGACTCTTGGCACCATATAAGGACTTCCTATATTTATAATGGACACCTAGTGATGCTGGTAGTTTCTGTGTAATTGTGTTATCGATATGATACTAAGTGAACAGCAGAAGTAGCCCTGAGGACATGGTGAGAGTGTATGTGGAACATCTATGGCTGGAGATTCTTTGTGTTTGGACAGTGAAATGTCTGAGGATGGTGAACTGTGTTTGACTGTGGAAAAGAACTGTGAACCAACATCACTGGACTGGATCAAATTCTTCTCCCTGACTTGGACCTTTTTTTAGTGTTTTGCCTGGTTTCAACACTACGCTACAGAACTTTCCCTGCTACAGCCACAGAAATATCATCAAATGTGTCTCAGGATCTTAACAAATGTTTTAAAACCGCCTATGCTATAATCTTTAGACAGCTTTTCTTTAAACAGTATAAAAGAAACTGTGTTTTAACATCATGAGCATTTATTGTACCATTTGTGTTAATATGCCATGCTGAGTGTTATACTCCTACATTTAATTAATTGATATTTTTCTTCATGTTTATCAATACAAACGAAGAGAAATGTATCAGATTACTCAACTGAATATTAATGAACAATGATGGTGAGTGAAATTTGTGATTAAAGTATCAACAGTTTTCCATTATGTCACAAATACAGAACACTTACCATAGACCTGCAGGTGAGTCTGTAATGCTGATGTCTGATCCTCTCCATAGATGACCTCACACCTGTACTTTCCTTCATCAGTCCACTGAACATCTCTCAGTGTCAGAGACACGTTTCCTCTCTGGAGTTCCTCCATGATCAGACTCACTCTGCCCTCATAGCCCCTCCCCTCTCTCACTTCTCCATTCTTATACTGGTAAATACACTCTGTCCCCTTAAACCAGCTGATCTCCATGGTTACAGCACTGGTTTCAGGATACAGGTAACAGGACAGAGTGACATCATCACCCACAGATGCTCTTTCCCATTTAGGAATGGACTTACGGTAGAAAAAGCGTCTGACATCTTCTAATCTTGAGACAAGATGAAGCTTAACTGTGGAGGGACAAAGAGAGATGTTTCTCATTAAAACACACACATACACACACACACACACACACCTCATTAAAGGGTACAAAATAACACCCAGGCCAGCAGATAAAATCCATAGTTGATTTAGATAATTACTGTTTTATTGTTAGAGGTGGAAGTGAAGAGTAATGTAATGTAATGAATGAATGTTGATGCTGACTGAGACTGATAATTATCATTAAAGTGACAACAGTAAGTTTTTATTTATGGCATAAGTACACAACATTTACCTGAGACATTCAGCTGAGTCCGTAATGTTGACCTCTGACTTTTTTGATAGGTGACCTTACACCTGTACTTTCCTCTATCAGTCCACTGAACATCTCTCAGTGTCAGAGACATGTTTCCTCTCTGGAGTTCCTCCATGATCAGACTCACTCTGCCCTCATAGCCCCTCCCCTCTCTCACCTCTCCACTCTTATACTGGTAAATACACTCTGTCTCCTTAAACCACCTGATCTTCATGGTAACAGCACTGGTTTCAGGATACAGGTAACAGGACAGAGTGACATCATCTCCCTTGAACACTCTGATGTATTCATTTTTGTTCCAGTAGGATAAAGAACTTCCAGCATCGTATGGTTTTCTGATCAGTATTAGTGATCCTGATGTGAAGAGGAGGGATCTCAAATCAGTCATGATTTAATACACCATTTACTCATCTCACTCACTCACTCATCATCTAAGCCTCTTATCCTTATTAGGATCACGGGGGTGCTGGAACCTATCCAAGCATTCATTGGGCGAAAGGTTGGGAAGAACCCTGGACAGGTCGCCAGTCCATTACTGAGCACATTAATAACTACAGATCAGAATTCATCGTCTGATAAAAAAAAAAAAAGATTTTCTTCAGAAATCACATAATAATAATCATCAAAGCTCTCATATTCATGTCTGTATATTCTGTCAGAGTTCATTCTACAGTTATGTGAAAGAACACAGACAATTATAATTACATTTAGAATACTCTCATAACTGCATTCTGCTGAGTGTGAACACATAACAAAGTATTTAAAAAATACAAAAATTGAGACTCGTAAATTGGTTGGACCAATACTCTACCCCTGTAGATTCACTCGGGACAATGGATTTAAACATGTAACAGGATATCACCAGGGTTTGAGTGAGGGGCATACAAGACATAGAAATTTAGTCAAGTAACGATACAGCTTATAACTGCTCCCAAAAGTTTTCTTCTGGTTCAGACAAAACCACGCTCTGACTGATGTTTGACGAGTGTTTATTTATTGTCTTCCCTCACAACTTAAATACCGTGAAAAATTGAAACAAATAAATACATTTTATAAACACAAGTATATTACCATCTGGTAATATGAGAGCCTCTGTTGACCAATAGCCATTTCTTACAAAAACTAGCGACAATCTCCTCTTTTAATTTGTACTTAAAGTTCTAATTAGATTAACTTGTGAAACAATGAATGAATCGAACAAAATTAGAATGAGTAACAATCACACACCGTGTGTGACCAGAAATTTTGGAGTCGTTACAACCTTTTAATCTCGCACTGATACTCTTCACTGGCGAAAACACCGTGTGTATTTCCCGATGTTTCTGTAATACACGCATTTCCTCTCCAATTTGTTACTGAGGTCATGTGATCAATTGATGTTGTCCATTTAACGGAGCTCACTAATCTGAACAGTAGGTGTCGTTATTAATAAAGATATTAAGAAGCAAAAAGTGAAACTTGCAAAATATTATTTAAATATTATAATAAACAAGCTATTTTCTCCATACAGCCATATATAAAATAAATTGCATAAGAAGAAAGCAGTTACTACAGTCTCGTATATTTTATTAACGTTTCACCTCGGAGGTGATGTGAATTTGCATATTTGCCCTGAAACAACCTGTACTTGTTGTTGAAGTTCCTGACGTCACAGAAGATATACGGAGAGGAGAGAATTCCCCATTCTTGACTTTTTGGAAAAAACGACATACGGGAAAACCAGATTCTGCCATGTACCGCCAAAAGAACGAAACCGTAATGCAAAGACAAAACAATCAATTTTACATTAACACTAACATTACATTACATTTATTTGACTGAAAAGTGGGGAAACAACATGAAGTGTTTGCGCTCTCCATAGAAACTCGAAACTGCTTCATGTGGCTTAAAGCACCAAAAGAGTGACCAAGAAACATCGGCTTTCTCTCACTTCTTCCTGGTCATAAACACTGGTTACTACCCAGACAATAAACCTCATTAAGGGTTAAGCTGTATGTTTTACATTAACGTTTTTTTCACCCCCTACTGACCAGCTAACCAGCTGAGAATGGCTTTACACGACTATTTGAGAAAAGCGGTTTAGAATCACTTTCTCTCACACCGTATTATTATTATTATTATTATTATTATTATTATTATTATTAATAATAATAATAATAATAATAATAATACAAGTTTATTTGGAGCCCAAAGTACTCATAATTGAAACTGAAAGATTGAAACGGTATGCTGAGGACAAAGAAAACACGTTTTCGTTCAGCCTTTTCCTCTCCACTGAAAACCATTATGAGGATTAACGTTTGCGGCTTCCTTTTGTTAGTAGACCGTGTTTATAAATGACCCGAAAGCTGTGAGAGAAGTTTGGTGATCCAAGGTGATTTTAGTGCTGGCTCGATGATTTCTCATAAAGTCTCATCGAGTAAGTCTAGGGTGAAGAATGCTCCTGGCATTTCCCGAGAGCATGGACTTCTGTGACTTTGTTTGTTTGTTTATTTATCTGTTTATCTATTCATTTGCTTATTTTTTTATTTTCCACGTGAAGCGTTTTAGATTGTCCCGATAACCAGGCTACTTTCCTCATTCCACTGCCAATATTAATTTCTTGCCTGTATTAAACTCACGCAGTGATTTGTTTTATAGGAGTTACTGGAGCACAATATACAGCTGGGCGTACGCGCTGGTGACAGTTATGTATGCAAAACACACACACACACACACACACATATATTTATATATATATGTGTGTGTGTGTGTGTGTATGTACATATATATATATATATATATATATATATATATATATATATATATATATATATATATATGTATACATTTTTTTTTTGACGAGGATGGTCTCGGTCAAGACCAAAGGCCATATTTGTCGAGACTGATGGCCAAGACCGAGATAAGGCCAAGCACAAATATCGACATGTCCAAGACAAGACCGAGACGATAAAATAACGTCTAATGTCCGCACGCAAGTCAGAGTCCAAATTGGAGTAAGTCCCTGTCTTTAGAAATGAATTATCTTAATACTGCTGTGGACATGTTTGGTTTCCCTCTGCTATGTTGATAGACATGTTTTAAAAAAGTTTTTTGGAATTAAAATGCTCTTACCTGCTTGTCGTGGTGAAAATGTTTGTCCCATTTGGCCTAAACTAAAAGATTATTGATATGTTTAACCTCTCAGCACCTCAGTATTCATAGGCTACAATGCACACAATACTGAACTCATTTCAATTAAGTCAAAGGATCAAAATATCGAGAAACATTGTTAATCAAACTAAAACGTTTCATCTGACACTCTTCAGTGTATGAAACGTCAGAAAGTGACCGAATCAATTACCAATGAAAATGATAAATCCAGACGCAGGTAGAAATGAACCAATCAGAAAAGGTGTAGATGAATTGCCGTTGTGTTTTACAACACCAAACAACGGCCAGATACAGTGAGGTAGTCAACAGGATTAGCCAAAGTCCAAGTGAGAAAACGAGCACGACTTCCTGTCTACATGGTGCTCTGTGACCATTCTGTCTTTAAGTTCAGTGATTTCAGACCTTTTCTTTACTGTACTGGACTACTACATTTATTCCCAGTTAAACGGTTTACTGGTGAAGTGTTTTGTTATTTGAATTCCACCATATTACCACTCCTCTCTCTCTCTCTCTCTCTCTCTCGCTCTCTCTCTCTCTCTCTCTCTCTCTTTTTCTAGTCATCTCTTTATGTATCTAATCCTCATCATCTCATCTTTCCCTCACATCTCTCTCCTGCTCTGTCTCTTCACACTGTAATGTTTTCTGTCTTTTCATTTTTATCTGTGACTCTACACTGATCAGACTGCTCTATTACCCCAGTGCTCTCTGTGTGTCAGTCATGAAATACATTCAGATATTTCTTATGTCTCAAACCAAAGGAGAGATCAAATGACTTAAAAAACAAGAAAATCAAACACACACAACATCTTACAACCAGGCTGCCCAGTTGGGCAAAGGACACATGCGGCTTGCTACAGTTGGTATTTTTTTAAGTATTTTTTTTTAAATCAGCTGTATTTTTTCTAGTATAAACTAAAAAGCATATTTGCTGAGTTGTTTCAACAGTTTCAGCTTTCAACAATTTTCAGTTGTAGCAGCAGCTGGAAGCAGCCACTGGTGTCAAATTATACGTGTTTTTTTTTTTTTTCAAATTTGACACACCCAGTTTTACTATCAGAATAAGTTTCAGGGTCATCGAGTTAATCAGTATCTAACATGACTGTAAGTCAAACTTTTAACACAGAACCATCTCTCCTGTCCCTCATAGAGCGGCAGAGTTTACCCAGGGTTTACCACTCACAGACTGGTTATGTGAGACCACTGATGGACAGAGGTCTGTGGAGGGGAAAGACCAGTAACACAGACCAGTAACACAGTGACCTGTCTTTTATGTCTCATACTGACAGAACATACTGACAAATTATATTGACCAAGATTCTCATTTTAATTTACGCTGTAATAGGAACATTAGCTTTCCTTGACAGAGGTGAGGGCATGTAACTACTGTAACCTCTATTAAATATTTAGAGGTGCGTTTTTATTATTTGTGATTTTATTTGACAGTGTTTATGTAGTATCATGTCTCTATTCACATTGTCCAGTTCTCCCCCTACTGGACAGAAGCATGAAATGCAGCTTCTGCTTTAAGTATTTACTGTCTGTTACTGTTCTATTTCCTCACTGTTTACAGACTGGTTTATAGACTCACCTCTAATCTCTGCTGTACTCTGTACATGTGTGTCAGTTTGTTTCACAACAGACATCATCAGGTGTCTCTCAGACTCACTTTACACATGTTGCAATCTCAGCCTCTGATTGGATTTTATTCTGTTGGAGAACAGAATAAAGAGATAGCTGATCTCTTTGAGCTACTCTGTGTGTGTGTGTGTGTGTGTGTGTGTGTGTGTGCGTGTGCGTGTGCGTGTGTGTGTGTGTGTCTTTCCCCCGTAAGAATGTGACATATATGAGAGAATATGATTCACTGGTATCACTGCAGCTCTCCCTGTGAGACACATGCAGTTCTCTGTGACAGTTTCCAGTTAAAAAAAGACACACGACATTAAAAATAGCAAAATAAAAAAATCCAACATATGACTAATGTGTGCATTTTGAGCAAGTAAAATTATTACAATACCAAAAACAATCAAAAAAACAACAACAACAACAAAAAGACCTTCAGAGAATTAAAAAAAAAAAACCCATGAAGGCCTTTCACAGGTGAAGTGAAATCTTTTCATGAGACGGAAGTTTCCCCTAAAACCTCACTCTGACTTTATTCAGTCATTACTTTCA